>NC_091459.1:146761144-146893727 GCF_027789765.1 Dendropsophus ebraccatus | reverse complement strand
TTCATTTCTTTTCTGATATATAAAGTGTCTTAAAAATACAATTCTTTAATTTTTTTTATTTTTAAATCTTTTTGTTCACGCTGTTCACCCTGCAGGAATAAATATTGATATATTTAAATAGTTTGGACAATTTGTGATGCTATGATACCAAATGAGTATATATTTTTTCTTTTTTAGTTATTTTGATTTGGCTTGGTATTATTTTAAAACTTATTTTTTACACGAACAGCATTGAGCGTTGGCAAACTCCAGGAGCAGATGGCCAATCAGATTGAATGGATTAGAACCCTTGTATTGTATGGTGTCAGTCAGTATTCTCAGTGTTTATATGCCATCCTATTGCGGTCATGGCTTTCATTACTGAACGGTGATGGCAGTAGTATGACATATGGCCAGTGATGGGCCTTTTTACCAGCCTCTTGGACTGATATTATGATGAGCCTAAAGTTATTATGCAGTACTTCAAAACTTTAGAACTTTTTTAGGCTAAATGTTATATGATTTGGTTAAAGATATCTCCCCCACCACCACCACCACCACCAAAAAACAAAAAAATGTCTCCTTTTGTTTAAAAGGTTGGCTAGAAGAAAAGAGACATGGACAAGCAAAAACAAAAAGGTGGTGCTGAGAGAATCAGAGAGAAGAAAAAGAAAAACTTAGTGCTCTAAAATATCTGATTTGTTCAGCCGTCATCGACCTTCTCAGGACATTCCTGGGCCAAGTAACCTGGAAACATTTACTGAAGAAAGTGTATTAGAAGAAGACAGTAATATCCTTGATCCCGCAACAGCCTCTCACCCAGTGGAAGAAGAAGCCAATCTGCCTGTTTATGAGCGAACTGAGGCATTACCAGATGATCTTGTCAGTGTTGACATTGAGGAAGGCTTTGCGAATCAGAAAGATGACGAAAGTCAGGATTTAAATGAAAGTTCTAGTTTTTCATCTAAGGCTATGTTCACACTACGTAAGTCTCCGGACGTAGCGCGTTCCGTGAATAAGCGGCCGGAGACTTACGTAGTTTGCGTACAATGGGAAGTATAGGAAGTACGGCTGCACAGTTCACACTACGTAAGAACTTACGCCAGGATCGTACGCGGCGCCATAAGAAATGAGCCAGACTATTGTTTGAGGACGAAAATGCCGTAACTTACGCCCGTAGCGTTACATGCGGTTCCGTACGTAGTGGTGATTTCTTCATTTTTGCTGCTTTTTGTGCCGATCCAAAAGGTTCTGTGGGGTTTCCGGGGCTAGGCGAAGATATCCAAGTAAAAGACTGCTGTCAGATCGCTACGTAGGGCGCTTGGGAAGCGTAAGTAGACTGCGGGCGTAAGTTCGCGCTCCGTTCGTAGCCGGCCGCAAGTAGCGTAAATCCCCGGCCGGAGTTTAACGCGTATATGTCCAGCCGCGGAAATATGCGGCCGGACATATACGCAGTGTGAACATAGCCTCAAGAGGGACGGGCAGCGGCTCATTAATAACACTGCTCTCCAAAACCACAATTAATAAAGTAATTGAAGCAATTGGAAGCTCATTCAGGAAACAGTTGCTGGTGAGGTTAAGGAAGCTGGAATGTTCTCAGTGCAAATAGATACAACACAGGATATTAGGCCAAAAGACCAATGTTCAGTCATCGTTAGATACGTAACATCCATGAAAAACTCATTTCTATCGTAGATTCTCAAACCTTTACTGGGGAGGGCTTGCTGCATTTGCTGATGCAAGTTCTGCAGTCATGCTCAATTGACATAAAAAATTGCATTGGCAGTTCAACCGATGGTGCAGCTAACATGCAGGGCCAATAGCGAGGCTTTTCTGCATGGCTTTCAACAGCGTCACCAGGACAAATACATGTGTGGTGTTATGCTCATGTATTAAACTTAGTGCTAGCAGATGCCTCTACTGAGGGAGAACTGTCTCTCCGGTGTCCATCGGGGCTCTACGAACTGATCGCAGAGCCCCGATGGTAGTCATAGAAAGGCTTCCGGTTTCTATGTACGGAGGCCAACGGGGGACAGGAGAGGAGGCAGGACGTGCGCTGGGCGTGCGCCTGTCGGCTCTGCCGCCTCCCCTCTCTCCCCTGCCACTGTCAAAGATTATGACAGCGACAGGGGACATCGGAGAGGCGGCAGAGCTAGGGGACATCAGCCTATGGGATCTTTATGATCCCATAAGCTGATGTCAAATCACGACCTGGGCATTGAGGCATCAATGATCCCAGGTCGTGAAAGGGTTAACTTAATAAATGATGTGGCAGTGTTTATTCGGGAGTCATATCAACGCACGAACACATGGCTAAATGTTAGTCAGGATCCTCACCATCGAAGAATCTCAGTAATTTCGGAAACTCGCTGGTGGTCTAAGGATTTAGCGCTTAGAAAAATATTTGGGTCTTTTGGAAAACCAGAATCTTCATTGTACATTGATCTTATTTTGACACTACAAAAAATTCAGAAGAACCCAAGGTCTCAGCCTGAAGTACGCGTAAAAGCACAGGCATATATTGAATCGTTGGACAGTTCCTGACATGGACAGAGGTGGCAGCAGAGAGCACAGTGCCAGACTGGAAAGAAAACACCACATCCTGCTGGACGCACAGCAGCTGATAAGTACTGGAAGACTTAAGATTTTTTAATAGAAGTAAATTACAAATCTCTGGCACTTTATGGCACCAGTTGATTTGAAAGAAATTTTTTTTTGTTGGACTACCCCTTTAAGGCTATGTTCACACTGCGTATATGTCCGGCCGCATATTTTCGCGGCTGGACATATACGCGTTAAACTCCGGCCGGGGATTTACGCTAGTTGCGGCCGGCTACGTACAGAGCGCAAACTTACGCCCGCAGTCTACTTACGCTTCCCGAGCGCCCTACGTAGCGATCTGACAGCGGTCTTTTACTTGGAAATCTTCGCCTAGCCCCGGACACCCCACAGAACCTTTTGGATCGGCAAAGAAAAGTACAAAAATGAAGATATCACCACTACGTATGGGACCGCATGTTACGCTACGGGCGTAAGTTACAGCATTTTCGTCCTCAAACAACGGTCTGGCTCATTTTTTACGGCGCCGCGTACGATCCGGGCGTAAGTTCTTACGTAGTGTGAACTATGCAACCGTAGATCGTATACTTTCCATTGTACGCAAACTACGTAAGTCTCCGGCCGCTTATTCACGGAACGCGCTATGTCCGGAGACTTACGTAGTGTGAACATAGTCCCCATAAGCAACTGTTCTTACAGCTCAAATATTTCTGCCCATATTTGAATTGAATTGAGAACAGTTAAAAAAGCTCTCGAGAGATTTTGATGCAGTGAAGAAAAGTACAGATGACTTTGTTAAATGGGCAAATGAAAAAGTGCAAGAAATTGATTGTGAACTTGAAGCACAGGCCACCCTTCCTGAGAAGAGGTTAAGGAGGAGGAAAGCCATGGCGGGTGAGTGTTCTCAAGATGAAGTCATATCTGATGCACTTACAGCCTATAAGGTACAAGGACACAATGTAGTGCTTGATCTAATCATTGAGAGTATGAATAAACGTTTTCTTAATAGTCGAACGCTTTATGCTGACGATGCTTGTCTGGATCCCAGGAACTTCCCTGACATAAGAGATGAAGGACTTCAGGCACCAGCACTAGAAGAATTAAGCAAACATTTACTTAAAGGGGTATTCCAGGGAAAATCAATAATTTAGGAAAGGAAAGGGTTAACCAAGGTTAACCCTTTCCTAATACACTTACCTGTCCTTTATTGGCCCCCCCAAGGAGATCTCCGGTCCGGTCACGTGATCTTGCAGCTTGTGGCTCGGATCCTCTTCTCCTTCCGGTTTGGTGACGTCACCCGGCCGGCGTCGCTCTCCGTCTCATTAGCAGCAGAGCACTGAACCCTGACTGGCTTGGTAGCGTGTAGCCAATCAGGGTTCAGTGCTCTGCATCCCCACACGCTCCAGAGTGGGGGTCCCCTGAGGCTGCAGTAAATTATCAGGGGTTGTGGGGGCTCAGTGCCGGTCACCAGTTACATGGGCCGGCACTGCAGTACAGCAGGTGAATGCGGGGTCTGGCGTCCATAATCACTCCTCAGGACCCCCCCACCCCCCCTTGTCAGCGATGCCGACCGAGTCCCAGGACGGGATGCGGCGGGCAGCTTTACTTCATTCATAGCTACCAGACACCCGGCCGCCCGCCGCATCCCTTCCCCCCAGGGACTCAGGGTCGGCATCGGTGGGGAAGTAATGTTTATCGGCAGCTGATCCCCCCCGGCCCCCCTCGCTGTCAGAGATCACTCACCCCCACCCCCGGAGCGTGCTGCTGGCCCCGATCTCTGCACTGGTCTCAGGCACCTGTACTCAGTAGCTGACAGGCGCTGTGTGAGTGAGGCAGGAGAGATTTCTGGCTTGCTCCATACACAGCGCCTGTCAGCTGAGTACAGGTGCCTGAGACCAGTGCAGAGATCGGGGCCAGCAGCACGCTCCGGGGGTGAGTGATCTCTGACAGCGAGGGGGGCCGGGGGGGATCAGCTGCCGATAAACATTACTTCCCCACCGATGCCGACCCTGAGTCCCTGGGGGGAAGGGATGCGGCGGGCGGCCGGGTGTCTGGTAGCTATGAATGAAGTAATGCCGCCCGCCGCATCCCGTCCCGGGACTCGGTCGGCATCGCTGACAAGGGGGGGTGGGGTCCTGCGGAGTGATGATGGACGCCAGACCCCGCATTCACCTGCTGTACTGCAGTGCCGGCCCATGTAACTGGTGACCGCCACTGAGCCCCCACAACCCCTGATAATTTACTGCAGCCTCAGGGGACCCCCACTCTGGAGCGTGGTGGGAATGCAGAGCACTGAACCCTGATTGGCTACACGCTACCAAGCCAGTCAGGGTTCAGTGCTCTGCTGCTAATGAGACGGAGAGCGACGCCGGCCGGGTGACATCACCGAACCGGAAGGAGAAGAGGATCCGAGCCACAAGCTGCAAGATCACGTGACCGGACCGGAGATCTCCTTGGGGGGCCAATAAAGGACAGGTAAGTATATTAGGAAAGGGTTAACCTTGGTTAACCCTTTCCTTTCCTAAATTATTGATTTTCCCTGGAATATCCCTTTAAATTTGACGAGAGAGCCACAGCTGACAATTTACGCTGTGAATTAACTAGTCTTGCTTTACATTGGGACAAAGTGAAAACATCAGCACTAGAGGTGTACACTGTCCGGGAAGTATCTGTTGAGGACCAGGAAAGAATCGAGGACTTAGAAATGGAGCTGGGGAATAAACAATGTGCGTCATGTAAGAACTGGGCTATTTGTTGCTATCTAATTCTCAGAAGATATAACTTCTTAACTGATTCATACAATGGGATTGGCCTGGCCTACAAATTCCTCTTGACTTTGTCCTTCACACAAGTTCCCTGCGAAAGAAGTTTTTCCACCTTGAAGTTTATTAGAAATCGTCTGAGGAACGCAATGTCTCAAGATCACTTGGATTCCTTCATGTTATTGGCGACAGAGAAAGACATTCTCATGAATCTTGATTTCGATGGGGTAATCAACAAAGAGAAAAGAGCAAAGTCCTCCGAAACCTACTCATTTATGCTTCGTAAACGTTTCCAATAATTTTTTTTTGCCCTTTGTACCTTTCAGGATCCTCTTAAAGGAGAAGTCTGGTAAAAACTTTTATTATAAGTATTGTATTGCCCACCAATTGTTGTACAAATTATCAATATACACCTATTACGAGAAATGCTAATAAAGTGCTTTTTCCATGCACTCACTACTACATGCAGTCTTCAGTTCCTGGATAAAAATGGTGACATCACAACCCCACTCCCAAAGCTGTGCCACTGTGGCTGCTGGAGATGATGATGGCAGAGGGATGCTCAGTCTCGGCTGTATCTCCCTCCTGGTCTCCCTGCCACAGCTCTCTCCCAGTGTGCCGCTTACCATGAGGACTCCCGCTGACTCTCCTCCAGTGTGCCGCTTCCCATGAGGACTCCCGCTGACTCTCCTCCAGTGTGCCGCTTCCCATGAGGACTCCCCCTGACTCTCCTCCAGTGTGCCGCTTCCCATGAGGACTCCCCCTGACTCTCCTCCAGTGTGCCGCTTCCCATGAGGACTCCCCCTGACTCTCCTCCAGTGTGCCGCTTCCCATGAGGACTCCCGCTGACTCTCCTCCAGTGTGCCGCTTCCCATGAGGACTCCCCCTGACTCTCCTCCAGTGTGCCGCTTCCCATGAGGACTCCCCCTGACTCTCCTCCAGTGTGCCGCTTCCCATGTGGACTCCCCCTGCTCTCCTCCAGTGTGCCCGCTCCCCACACTCTCCCCCCGCTGTCACCCAGCATGCCTGCTACTCACACTCTCCCCCGTGTGCCTGCTGCCCACCCTGCTCGGCAGGACCTTCTCAGGTATCAGCCAGGTGGGGTGGGTAGCAGGCACACAAGCGAGAGTGTGGGTAGCAGGCATGCTGGGTGACAGCGGGGGGAGAGTGTGGGGAGCGGGCACACTGGAGGAGAGCAGGGGGAGTACCGGTGGGGAGCCGCACCCTGGGGCAGAGCAGGGGGAGTCCCGGTGGAGAATGACACACTGGAGGTGAACAGGGGGAGTTCCGATGGGGAGCGGCACACTGGGGGAGAGCAGCAGCAGGGAGACCAGGAGGGAGATACAGCTGAGACTGAGCATCCCTCTGCCATCATCATCTCCAGCTGCTGCTCTGGGAGTGGGGTTGTGATGTCACCATTTTTTGTGGTGACGACTGACGAAGTGAAGACTGCATGTAGTAGTAAGTGCAGGGAAAAAGCAGATTATGTGCATTTTCAGTAATAAGTGTATATTGGTGTATATTTGTATAACTTTTGACAGGCAATACAATACTTAAATAGAAATTTTCGGCAGACTTGCAGTTTATGTCATATTTGTTCATGTAATGTTATTTAATTTTTCCAGAAAATAAAAACGTTTGTTATAACAACATAAAATGATTAGTATCTTTTAACACACTGCACTGGCAGGGGTCGTGCGTAGCCTTAAAAATGGCTGGATTTTACCCGTACGGTAAGTGGGCCTGTGTACTTTGAAATGCCAGGGCCTATTTTCAGTCCCAGTCCAGCCCTGCGTGTGTTTAAAGAATGTATGTATGTACAGTGTGTGTGTATATGATGTATGCATGTACAGTGTGTGTATATGATGTATGTATATGTGTACGCATGTACAGTATGGGTGTATATGATGTATGTATATGTGTATGCCTGTACAGTATGTGTGTATATGATGTATGTATATGTGTATGCCTGTACAGTATGTGTGTATATGATGTATGTATATGTGTATGCCTGTACAGTATGTGTGTATATGATGTATGTATATGTGTATGCCTGTACAGTATGTGTGTATATGATGTATGTATATGTGTATGCCTGTACAGTATGTGTGTATATGATGTATGTATATGTGTATGCCTGTACAGTATGTGTGTATATGATGTATGTATATTGTGTATGCCTGTACAGTATGTGTGTATATGATGTATGCATGTACAGTATGTGTATATATGATGTATGTACAGTATGTATGTATATGTGTATATGTGTACATATACACAGGGCTGTCTTACCCATTGGGCATGGTAGGCGGCTGCCCGGGGGCCCTTGCGTCCTAGGGGGCCCCTGCCCGCTGTGACATATTCCAGGCCCAGATTAGTAATCTGGCAGACCGGGCAAATACCCGCTGGGCTGCCCGATTGCCAATCCGGGGGGGGGGGGGGCGCGGCAGGGGCGGGCTGTCCCCCCCTTGCCATTAAAGGGCCGCGGCCGCCAGACCCCTTGTAGGTTTAGTGAGCTTCCGGGACGCTGGCCCCAGCTGGAAGCTTACAGATGCAGCACCGCGGCGCCCGGACTTCTCCTCGCTCCTGCTTGGCAGCTGACATGTGACTTCATCACATCAAATGTCAGCCGCTGAGCAGTAGAGAGGAGAAGTCCGGGCGCCGCGGTGCTGCATCAGTGAGCTTCCGGCCAGGGCCGGCGTCCCGAAAGCTCACTGAACTTACAAGAGAAGCTGCCAGGCCAGAGGGAGATCCAGGATCCAGGTGAGGTGAGTGTATTTAGTTTGTTTCATCTTTCACATAAATTCTGCAATGTGGGAGCTACACAGGGGGTCTATACTACGGGGGGGGGGGGCTGCATAGGGGGTCTATACTATGGGGGGGGCTGCACAGGGGGTCTATACTACGGGGGGGGCTGCATAGGGGTCTATACTATGGGGGGGGGGGGCTGCACAGGGGGTCTATACTATGGGGGGGGGCTGCACAGGGGGTCTATACTATGGGGGGGCTGGCTGCACAAGGGGTTCTATACTATGGGGGAGGCTGGCTGCACAGGGGGTCTATACTATGGGGGGGCTGGCTGCACAGGGGGTCTATACTATGGGGGGGCTGGCTGCACAAGGGGTTCTATACTATGGGGGAGGCTGGCTGCACAGGGGGTCTATACTATAGGGGGGGGGCTGGCTGCACAAGGGGTTCTATACTATGGGGGAGGCTGGCTGCACAGGGGGTCTATACTATAAGGGGGGCTGGCTGCACAGGGGGTCTATACTATGAGGGGGAGCGCACAGGGGGTCTGAACTATGGGGGGGCTGCACAGGGGGTCTATTCTATTAGGGGGGCTACACAGGGGGATCTATACTATGGGGGGGCTACACAGGGGGTCTATACTATGAGGGGGGCTGCACAGGGGGTCTATACTATAAGTGGGGCTGCACAGGGGGTCTATACTATGGGGGGGCTGCACATGGGGTCTATACTATGAGGGCGGCTGCACAGGGGGTCTATACTATGGGAGGGGGCTGCACAGGGGGTCTTTACTATGGGGGGCTACACAGGGGGTTTATAATATGGGGGGCTACACAGGGGGTCTATACTATGGGGGGCCGCACAGGGGGTCTATACTATGGGGGGGGGGTGGACTACACAGGGGGTCTATACTTTGAGGGGGCTGCACAGGGGGTCTATACTATGGGGGGGCAGGCTGCACCGGGGGTCTATACTATGGGGGGCTACACAGGGGGTCTATACTATAAGCGGGGCTGCACAGGGGGTCTGTACTATGAGGGGGCAGCACAGGGGGTCTATACTATGTGGGGGGGCTACACAGGGGGTCTATACTATGGAGGGGGCTGCACAGGGGGTCTATACTATGGGGGGACTACACAGGGGGTCTATACTATGGGAGGGGGCTGCACAGGGGGTCTATACTATGGGAGGGGGCTGCACAGGGGGTCTATACTATGGGAGGGGGCTGCACAGGGGTTCTGTACTATGAGGGGGGCTACACAGGGGTCTATACTGTGAAGGGTACACAGGGGGTCTATACTGTGGGGGGGCTACATAGGGGGTCTATACTGTGGGGGGGGGTTACACATGGGGTCTATACTGTGGGGGGGTTACACAGTGGGTCTATACTGTGAAGGGGCTACATAGGGGGTCTATACTGTGGGGGGAGCTACACAGGGGGTCTATACTGTGGGGGCAACACAGCGGGTCTATACTATGGGGGGGCTACAAAGGGGCCTATAATATGGTGGCTAAAAAGGGGCCTATACTATGGGGGGCTACAAAGGGGCCTATACTATGGGGCTACACATGGGGTCTATACTAAGGGGGGCTACACTTGGGGCCTATACGATGTGGGGGAAACACGGGGGATCCTATACTATGTGGGGGCTACCTGGGGGGTCTCTACTCTGGGGGGCTACAAAAGGGAGGCTATACTATGTGGGGGCTACACAGGGGGCTATACTATGTGGGGGCTACAAAGCGGCCTAACCTATGTGGAGAGTACTTTGAGGGGTTTATTCTATGGGGGTTACACAGGGGGCTACACTACATGGGTCTACTATACAGGAAAGGAGTGGGGCTATATTAAATGGGGCTGCTGCACAGAAAAAAGGCGGGTTATACTACATGGGGCTGCTGCACAGGGAGGGGGGCTATAATATATGGGAACTGCTTTACAAAAGGGGTCTATACTATATGGAGGCATGAGGGTTCTATAGTATATGCAGGAACACAGGGGACCTAATACTATGTGGGGTTATGGAGGAAGCCTATATGGGAGCACAAAGAGGGCATATGGGGCACAAAGAGGGTCAAACTATATTGTACACAGAGGGACCTAACTACTATAGGGGGCATAAAAGAGTGAGCTAATACCGTATGGGGGCAGAGCACACAGGAGGCCTATTACTAAATGGAAGCACAGAGGGGGCCCAGTAATATATAGGGAACAAAGGGGGAATCGGGGGCCTGTGGCGCGGGCCCCCGGAGCTCCCATAGGCTGTAGCACCTGGCGACCGAGCAGGCCTCCCGGGTGCTACAGATGTTTGGGGTCCGGGGGTCTCCCAGGCAGCACAGATGACAGGCTCGAAGTGGCCTGGCGTCCGCCGGGGGCCGGGGCAAGTACTTCCGGCGCAGGGACTTCCAGCACTCTAACAAGCGCTCCTGCGTACAGGCTAGGGGCAGACGCTGAGCTCACTGGTACCTGTGCTGCCGGGGATGCTGCCCCCCTTGTCACTGTATTGCCGTCCCAGCAGCACAGGTACCAGTGAGCTCAGCGTTCGCCCCAAGCCTGTACTTCCGGCACAGGAGCGCTTGTTAGAGATGCGCCCTGTGTTGGAAGTACTTGCCCGGCGGACACTGAGCCACGCTGAGCCCGACAACTGTGCTGCCCGGGAATCCCCAGGACGCCCCCCCGGGAGAAGAGGAGAAGACAGCCCACGGGGGAGTTAGGTGAGTTGTGTATTTTTTATTTTCTATCTGCTTTGCAAAGGGGGATGGGGGATATACAAGGGGCCATCTATGAGGGATATACAGGGGGGCCATCTATAGGGGAAATACAAGGGGGGCCATCTATGGGGGATATACAGGGGGCCCATCTATGGGGGATATACAGGGGGGACATCTATGGGGGATATACAGGGGGAGCATCTATGGGGATATACAGGGGGCCATCTATGGGGGATATACAGGGGGCCATCTATGGGGGATAATACAGGGGGGGCATCTATGGGGGATATACAGGGGGCAATCTATGGGGGATATACAGGGGGCCATCTATGGGGGATAATACAGGGGGCCATCTATGGGGATATACAGGGGGGACATCTATGGGGGATATACAGGGGGGCAATCTATGGGGGATATACAGGGGGCCATCTATGGGGGATATACAGGAGGCCATCTATGGGGGATATACAGGGGGAGCATCTATGGGGGATATACAGGGGGCCATCTATGGGGGATAATACAGGGGGCCATCTATGGGGATATACAGGGGGGACATCTATGGGGGATATAAAGGGGGGCCATCTATGGGGGATAATACAGGGGGAGCATCTATGGGGGATAATACAGGGGGTCCCTCTATGGGGGATATACAGGGGACATCTATGGGGGATATACAGGGGGCCATCTATGAGGGATATACAGGGGGAGCATCTATGGGGGATATACAGGGGGCCATCTATGGGGGATATACAGTGGGCCATTAATGGGAGATATACAGGGGGAGCATCTATGCGGGATATACAGGGGACATCTATGGGGGATATACAGGGGGCCATCTATGGGGGATATACAGGGGACATCTATGGGGGATATACAGGGGGCCATCTATGGGGGATATACAGGGGGGCATCTATGGGGGATATACAGGGGGCATCTATGGGAGATATACAGGGAGCATCTATGGGAGATATACAGGGGGCATCTATGGGAGATATACAGGGGGGACATCTATAGGGGATATACAGAGGCCATCTATGTGGGATATACAGGGGGAGCATCTATGCGGGATATACAGGGGACATCTATGGGGGATATACAGGGGACATCTATGGGGGATATACAGGGGACATCTATGGGGGATATACAGGGGGCATCTATGGGGGATATACAGGGGGAGCATCTATGGGGGATATACAGGGGGGACATCTGTGGGGGATATACAGGGGGAGCATCTATGGGGGATATACAGGGGGCCATCTATGGGGGATATACAGGGGGAGCATCTATGGGGGATATACAGGGGGCCATCTATGGGGGATATACAGGGGGGACATCTATGGGGGATATACAGGGGGCCATCTATGGGGGATATACAGGGGGGACATCTATGGGGGATAATACAGGGGACATCTATGCGGGATATACAGGGGGAACGTCTATAGGGGATATACAGGGGGGACATCTATGGGGGATAATACAGGGTGGAGCCATCTATAGGGGATATACAGGGGGGCCATCTATAGGGGATATACAGGGAGGCCGTCTATGGGGGATATACAGGGGGGCCATCTATAGGGGATATACAGGGGGGCCATCTATGTGGGATATACAGAGGGCATCTATGGGGGATAATACAGGGTGGGGCCATCTATAGGGGATATACAGGGGGCCATCTATGTGGGATATACAGAGGGCCATCTATGGGGGATATACAGAGGGCATCTATGGGGGATAATACAGGGGGCCATCTATGGGGGATATACAGGGGGTCATCTCTGGGGGATAATACAGGGTGGCCAATCTATGGTGGATTATACAGGGAGGTATATATAGGGGGATAATACAAGGGGCCATCTATAGGGGGACACCATAATAGGGCATTTATAAGGGGACCAAATGAGAGGGCATCTATAGGGGGACAACATGGGGGACCATCTATAATGGGGATGGACAACACAGGGGGGTAATTTATAAGGGGCCAACAAGGGTGGCATCAGTAAGGGGGAATACACAAAGGGGCATATACTATAATGGGATCACATAGTGTCAGGGCTATCCACTAAACAAGGGGGTAAAGGGGCCAATACAGATGTGCAGTTTGTAGAGAGATGAGGATGGTGCCAGAGTGAGGAGCCTAATATGTTTCTCTGGCAGATTCTGTGGATTCGTGGCTCGGAGAAGTTCTAATGGCCCAGGACGGATGGAGAAGAAAATGAAAAGGAAACAACTCCGATCAGAGAAGACGCCCCCTATGAGTCACTTAATATAACTGTACTGTAATCTATATGGTGTACAGAGCCTGTGTAGAGCTGAGGGTGTTGATGGCGTATTGGTCGATTGAGGGGGGGGGGGGTAATCAAAAGTTAGCTATGGGGCCCAGCCATTTCTAGTTACGCCCCTGCTGGTATCATTGGTAATTGTGTTTATATGGTGGATTTTATTCTGTATCAGTATTCAGTTTTTTGGGAAAAAGCAGCCATGTTTTTTGAATCCTGGAGGTGGGCGTCACTGAATGAGGCGGGTAAGAAAGGTGGGAGATTCTCTATAATGGCAGATTCTGCGTCTGATCACTTCTGTATTCTGTACTGTAGTCGGCAGTGTGATATTACAGTGCCCCTATGTATTATGTTATATCGCTCTTCGTGTAGTGGACACTTATTCCTGCCATTAGTGTCCGTCGTCCTTTTTTTCGCCTTCTTGTGATGATGATGGAGGTCACCATATGAAATGAGGGGCAAAGGTTGTGACCTAGTAAATCAGAGTTTGCCACAGCTTGCATTGCGCTCTGTCTTAAGACCGGTACAAGAACTGATTTTTGGCAAGAAGCAACGCTAGAAATGCTCCTTCGGCTTATAATCAGCCCGTGTAAAAGGGCCTTAACACAGAATCATCATCATTTGTGCGGCCTGGCTGCTAGGTTAATCGTACCTTGTGAGGGTACTGCAAACAAACGCCGGGGTATTGTATGTGGGCTGGTAGGGTTAGACTGCCAGGGCAGCTTTTTAGTCCCAGTCCGGCCCTGCCCCCGGATTGGCAATCGGGCAGCTCAGCAGGCATTCGCCCGGTCTGCCAGATTTCAAATCCGGTCCTGCAGACTATACAGAATGTAAGTCCTCACCTGCGGACGCTGAAGGGCCGGGGGGGTCTGGCTGGAGCTCTGTAAGTGTAATATCTGCCCCTTCACCTGATGGGTTTCTTGGTAACTGGTAGGTGGGAGCCCAATATCACAGGCTTACAGCCTATCATTGTGGGCCGTCTCCATCATGGGGTCAGGGTCTTCTGCAGGTGGACGGTTAATCTATTCTTCAAAGCCCAGACCGACATTCAATGCAAATATACCATACAGAGCCCTGCACTTTGTTCGGTTTGTTCAGCTGAACATAACAGAAGTTCAGGGCTACCGGGGGGGGGGGGGGGGACGTGTCACTGTACATTATAGCCGTATTATATCTAGCACTGACTTCTCTAGGTAATCACTTCCAGGCTGCACCGATCATTCCCTGCCTTCAATTCAGTGTAAGGCTATGTTCACACTGCGTAAAATAACGGCCGTTATTTTCAACGGCCGTTATTTTTAGGCCAAAACAACGGCCTTATTTAATTTTGATTCCTAGCATGATTATAAACAGGATGAAACAAGTCATTTACTTTAAATACTGGGCCCAGCCCGAGAAACCACTCAGAAATTTTTTTACATCAAAATCAAGTTTAATTCGTCGGATATAAGTTTTACATTCGCGGACGCATTGAAATCCACGGCCGTTGTGGAATCCACGCCTGTCGGAAATAATTGACATGTTCATTTTTCATGGGGCCGTATAAACAACGGCCGTTATCTGATACGTAGTGTGAATTCAACGACCGTAGTTACATTGCAGTCATTATAGGGAACCTCGAAACAATGGCCGTAGTTTTGCGGCACGGACAACGGCCGTTATTTTACGTAGTGTGAACATAGCCTAAACCTGATACAGGAGGAATAATCTGGGGATGGGAGAGAGACAGCATGGACTCTCTGGGCGCTCCATAGCTGATAGAAATGGCCGCTGTGACTACTACAGGGAGGCTGCACCTTCACACAACTAACTAACAGATTGCTAGTAAAAAATAAATGTTGTATTAAGACGAGAGAGCCTTTAAAAAAAAGTAGTTAGGCCCCATACTGTGCCCCCTCTGTAGTTAGGCCCCATACTGTGCCCCCCTTCTGTAGTTAGGCCCCATACTGAGCCCCCCCTCTGTACTTAGGCCCCATACCGTGCCCCCCTCTGTAGTTAGGCCCCATACTGTGCCCCTCTCTGTAGTTAGGCCCCATACCGTGCCCCCCTCTGTAGTTAGGCCCCATACCGTGCCCCCCTCTGTAGTTAGGCCCCATACTGTGCCCCCTCTGTAGTTAGGCCCCATACTGTGCCCCCTCTGTAGTTAGGCCCCATACTGTGCCCCCTCTGTAGTTAGGCCCCATACTGTGCCCCTCTCTGTAGTTAGGCCCCATACTGTGCCTCCCCTCTGTAGTTAGGCCCCATACTGTGCCCCCTCTGTAGTTAGGCCCCATACTGTGCCCCCCCTCTGTAGTTAGGCCCCATACTGTGCCCCCCTTTCTGTAGTTAGGCCCCATACTGTGCCCCCTCTGTAGTTAGGCCCCATACTGAGCCTCCCCTCTGTAGTTAGGCCCCATACTGTGCCCCTCTCTGTAGTTAGGCCCCATACTGTGCCCCCCCCTCTGTAGTTAGGCCCCATACTGAGCCTCCCCTCTGTAGTTAGGCCCCATACTGTGCCCCCTCTGAAGTTAGGCCCCATACTGTGCCTCCCCTCTGTAGTTAGGCCCCATGCTGTGCCCCCCCTGTAGTAAAACCCCATATTGTTCCCCCCATAGTCAGGTGTAGTGCCCCAGCACAAGGTGCTGCACTAAGTTTTCTATGCACTTGTGTGAAGTTTTCTCTCAGGTTCACAGAGTGGGAGATGGTCTAAGTGCGTCCTATGTCGAGGAAAGTACTGGGTTAATTGTCTGTTGCCACATGTCATTATTTTGTCCAGTTATAGGTGCAGACTGTTTTCCCTCCTTTTTCTCTCCTATCCTATCCCTTTTCTCTCACACACACACAAACTCCCACCATTCATAGGGAAGCTTTTTTAAGACCCTAGACCCCCTCAGGAGGAAACAGACATCCCCTGAGGAACACCTTACCTACACCAGGGATACTAGCCACACAGTACAGGGCAGTGACCTTGATCTAGTTAGGCACTGATCCCAGTGGAACAAAGCTGCAGTTAGCCTATGTATTCTACTGTGTAATACACAGTTATCCTGGAAAGTTCTGGGAAGTCTGCTCAACCCAGCGGAGGGACCTGGGACCTCATACTACCCACATAGGAAAGGTACCTCGACACTGTAGGACATTAGGTGGTTCAGTAAACATGAGTACAAGGATCTTCTCTTCTTCTCTACTCTACCCAGCTACACTATCCCAGGCAGAGTACAGCACTGCATTGGGCAAGGCCCTCAAGACGTTCCACTACTCCACTCTCTTCAGCTCACAGCTTAACACTTCTTCGCTCTCCTGTCTGCACCTCTTGTTGTTATTGATGTTGAAACTCGGGTTATCTAAACCTGCGGAAGCGTAGCCTGTCTGACAGGGGTTGGGTAACAATGCCACTTCAGGCTACTGTGACAAGTGCCCAAGTGAACCTCACCCACCTGTCACAACATCGCCAGAGCGACCCTGGTATCCTACCCGGCTTGAGCTCGCCACATAGCCACCAGTTTTTAGCCCCTCTCTGGAGTTAGGTCTCCATATTGTGTCCTACCCTTAGTAGTTAGTTTCCTGTAATGTTTGCTCCCTGTATAGGTAAGTTGCCATACTAGGTCCCTCCTCTGTAGTTAGGTTCCAAAACTGTGCCCTCTTTGAAATTATATCCCCATACAGTGTTTCTTTTCTATAGTTAGGTTCCTATTTTGTGTTTCCTCTTTGCAGTTAGGTCCCCATACTGCCCCCTGCCCTTCTACAGTTTGGCCCCCACACTGTGCCCTCCTCTGTGCTTAGGCCCCATACTGTGCCCCCTCTGTACTTAGGCCCCATACTGTGCCCCCTCTGTACTTTTTTAAACTCGTTTTTATTAGGAGATGCAAAGAATGATACATATAACATGGATATGCATGTACAGTCATGTACTACAACAAAGCATACACAGGATATGAGGCCGGAGACATCATGATTAGTAATATTCCACGTTAAGAGGTAGTCATGATACAAAAATAGAAAAAGAGGTAGTAATATAGAACTTGGTACAAAAAGGCAACAGGACACATATGTAGTCTCATTCCACAGAAAGGCACATTGGAAATATGTGAGGAGGAAGGTGTTTCTACGTACAGTGTCGAACCTACTTAGATCCAGGGAGTTCAGACTCAGAAATAAGAGTCAAAGGGGATCTACACCAGGCGTCCCATACTTTCCCAAATTTAGCCGGGCAACCCCTGTGTTTATATACTAGGCGTTCAAAGGACACCACTGAATTAACCATAGTGATCCACATTGTCAAAGTGGAAGGTCGTTTATCTATCCATCTCATAGCTATGGCCTTGCGGGCGAGAAATAAAGCTTCCCTAAGGAAGATCACATTGTAGCGTGTCCACACCTCCTCACTCAATGAACCAAACAAACAGACCGTGGGGTCTATCGGAACCTGCATGGGACACATAGAAGTGAGGGTATTCCCCACCTCTCGCCAGAAGGACTGAAGCCTAGGGCATGCCCAAATCATGTGCCAAAAGTCTGCCGGTTCCATCTGACATTTAGGGCAGGTTGGTGCAGGAATCCGACCCATACGGTGCAATCTGACAGGAGTTAAGTAACTTTGATGAATGATATAAAGTTGCGTGAGTTTATTATTTACGGAGGGTGATACATGTAGGTGGGATTCTAGAAGGACCTCGTATGTTTCATCTAATAACGCAGGAATGTGATCTCGCCACCTATCCAGCGCCGGGAGGGGCGTTGAAGCAGCCTTCAAGCGTATGAGGTGGGAGTATATGGACGAAACTAGTCCGCCTGGGCCTTGTGATCTAATAACGCCTATCAGGGGGTAACTAGAGATTGGGGGTTCAGTAGGGCTAAATTGGGCCTGCAAGGAATGACGCTGCTGTAAATACCTATAAAAATGACGATTAGGAAGAAAATATGAGGCTTTCAGGGTGTCGAATGAGACAACAGAGCCATTCCGGTATACCTGTTCCACATATCGTACTCCAGCTTCCTCCCAATAAGCCGCGTCATGGAACGTTAGTAAATGAGCAAATCTGCCATTGCCCCATAAAGGGGATTCTATAGGAGTATCCGTGTAGTTAGAGATATTAGCTGCGGCACGCCATACCTGGCGAGCGGTGTGGTGAATAGGGAGAAGTCGTGTATTGGGGAGTCTGTCGGTTACTAGGATTGTCCATAATGATGAGGAGTGCGAATAAACAAGGAGATGTACCTCTGAGTTAGTACCAGGTTCTGCCTCCATCCAGCATTGCAAATATTTCAGTTGACCCGCCAGGTAATATAGATATAAATCAGGAACTGCAAAGCCTGCCATATCCTTGGGCCTCTGTAGCTTCGCGATGTGTAACTTAGATCTAGAGGCACCCCAGATGAAGCTAATTATAGCGGATTCCAATGTTCTAAAGAAATGTTTGGGGATCGGTATAAAGACATGTTGGAGGACATACAGGCATTTAGGAAGCACCACCATCTTGACCAGATTAACTCTTCCAGCTACCGAAAGAGGAAGGGCCCCCCCAGACCTTGAATTTATCCCTAAAGTGCCCTATAAGAGGGTCTATGTTGGCAGTCCTCATAATCGTAGGTGTGGCATTAATTTGTACTCCCAAGTATCGAAATTGGGAGACTACTTGGAGACCGTGTACCGTAGATCCTAAAAGATTAACTCTCGAGGGATGGACATATAGGATAAAGGATTTGGTCCAGTTCATCAAGAGACCAGAGTAGTCCCCAAACCTATCTATAGCTGAATGGCTCTGGGCAGGGAGACATCGGGTTCTGAGAGAAAAAGTAGCAGGTCATCAGCGTAAAGCCCAAGTCTGTCCTCACTGTTAGTATACCCGAGTCCTCTATAGATGGGGTCCGTCCGGAGAAGAGCCGCCAGCGGCTCCATGGCCAGAATGAAAAGAAGGGGGGACAGAGGACATCCTTGACGGGTGCCTCTGCCCAAGGGAAAGGAGGGAGAAACAAGTCCATTTAATGACATAGCTGCCATTGGACATTTGTATAGTATAGTTATCCACCTAATAAAATTGGGCCCGAATTTAAATTTTTGCAACACCGCCAGAAGAAATGGCCATTCAATAGAATCAAAGGCCTTGGCAGCATCTAATGCCGCCAAAGCCCAGTCCGCCTTTTGTGCCCGTCCTCGCTGCAACGCAATTTGTGCCCTACGAATGTTATCAGAGGTACTCCTGCCCAAGACAAAACCCGATTGATTGGGCTGAATAAGCGAAGGAATCACTCTGCATAAGCAATTGGCCAGTATCTTTGTAAGCAATTTGTAGTCTGAGTTAAGGAGAAATATAGGGCGATAAGATCCGCAATCCATTGGATTTTTGTCTGGTTTAAGTATAAGTACAATCGTGGCTCTATAGAAGGACTCGGGCAAGGTCTGGTGCTCATACGAGGAGTGGAACACCGAGAGGAGAGCAGGGAGTAGTATGTCTTTATATTGAAGATACGCTTCTAGTGGGAGACCGTCAGGCCCCGATGCTTTCCCCCTCGCAGAGCCATGGAATGCTATATCCAATTCCTCCAGAGTTATGGGGGCGTCTAAGATGGTACATAGGTCAGCGTTTAGTTCTGGTAAAGATATGTCCGCTAAGTATGCCTGTATGTCCTGCGGGGTACATTGTAATTTGGAATTGTAAATGTCCTGATAGTATTCCGAGAACCTCTGCAGAATAGTATCACTGGAGGTAAGAACTTCTCCAGAGTTCGCAGAGATCTTCAGAATTGCAGGAGAGGAGTTATTCTGGTGAATGAGGTAGGCCAGAAGACTACTAGATTGGTTTCCCATTTCAAAACCCTTCTGGGCACAAAAGAATAGTTTACGTTTATTTTTTTCCTGCAAATATTGTAGATATTCCCGGCCCGCCTGTAACCAGAGACATCTATTACCAACGTTAGGGTCAGCAACATATGCAGCCTTTAATTGTTTGCAGTTAGCCGCCAATTCCTCCTCCCGCCTGGCCGACTCACGCTTTACAAAAGATATAGAGGACTGTAGGCATCCCCTCCAGTATGCCTTGAGGGCATCCCAGAACATGGAATGTGATTCATAGGGCAAATTACATTGCAAAAAGGTTCGTAGTTGGTCAGGGACCCGATCCGATTCACTGATGAGAGTGAGCCAAAAGGGGTGTATTTTCCGGACTCCACTATTCAGCGCCAAAGGCCTAACATTTAACTCCAGTAATATAGGGGAGTGGTCTGAGATGGCTCGTGGCAAATGCTGGATGGAGGACAGAAGCATGTTAGTTTTAGCATTACCTATAGCGTAGTCTATTCGGGACAGAGCATGATGTCCAGCAGAGTGGCAGGTATACTCAGCAGTAGTGGGAAATCTCAATCTCCACAAATCAACCCAGCCCAGTTCTAACAGTAATTGGTCAAAGGGAGATGTGGAGGGTACAGCAGGGCTCGACAGCGCCCCGGTAAATCTATCCATCGAAGGGTTAAGTGTCAGGTTAAAATCACCCAATACTAGTAACACCGCCTGTGGATATGCAGCCGCAAATCGTGCCGCCTCATGTACAATGTGCAACGAAGCGGGAGGGGGTAGGTATATTCCAATAATCACTACCTGAACAGACTCAAGCCAGGCTTGGACAAATACACCTCTGCCCTCCGGGTCTCTATATGTAGCACCGGGCTCCCAGCGTAGTGATTTGTGGATGAGCAGAGAGACTCCTCTAGAGTATGAGGTATGGGTAGAATGCAGGGACCACTGAATCCATGGCTTCTGTAGAAATTTAAGTGTGGACTTTTGCATATGGGTTTCCTGTAAACATATCACATGTGGCTTATATTTCTGGATATGTGAGAAAACCAGGGACCTCTTTTTAGGTGTTCCTAAACCTCTGACATTATGAGAGAACACTGTAATAGACATAAATAGGAAAGCCTACGTATGTGCCTTTCAAAGAAAACGGGGTACTACACAAACGCTCCCACAAGGGAGAACTGAACTACCTTCTCCTACAACAGGTAGGAGGTTAGAACTACACACACACCTCTCAACGGAGGCTACAGAATTAGCTAACTTCAGACAGAAGTAACTAGTGATCAATATATACGGGGGTGGTCTGCACTACAGGTGGTACGAGCGCAGACCACATAGACATCCCTCTAACTTCGTATGGGAGATCATCACAATCAGGAAAGCAGGTACATCTTATAGGTGCAGAACAATCGCAGGATCAGTGTTCTGCTCGACACCCTGGCGCAGTCTCACGGTGCAATATATATGGTGCTCAGACAGGAGTACGCCAAGGCCGAGCAGAGCAGAAGGCACTGAGGACACTTACATATAACTACTTAACGGCATTATAGAACCTGGCAGAAACCAATCAGGGTTACACACAGGGAGAGGAAGGAAAGAAGGAGAAGGGAGGGGGAGGGAAAAACGGGGGAAGGAAGGAGAAGGGAAGCGGGAGGGATGGGCAGGGGGGGGGAAAGAGGAATGGGAAGGAATAAATATTAGAGCAGAACAAATAAACAATCATGCAACTGTCAGTATTTAGGACACCGAGCTGCATAAGAAAGGTGGCAGGGACTGCGGGGCGTTTAGTGGAGCGGCAGGGGTTAATGGAGAATCAAAGGGGGCCTCTGTGACGTCAGTTGGGCAGTGAACGGTTCATTATTGGTGCTCGGGGGTCACATGATGCAGCACGGCACCGCCTCCGGGACGTGCTGCTGGCCTATAGGATGCGGCCAAAAACCTATAAGGGGGCGGGGGCTTCCGGGAGCAGCCCTCTTTACCAACAGCCAGGAGTTCAAGCAGCATGGCTTCCTCAGGTATGGCTGACGAAGAGACCCTCATCGCGTCCCTGCGTGCTCGCATGCAGGGAAGCGATGGATTTCTACAGTGACTTCTTACAGGCTTAGCTTCCCCTGCAGCCGGTCAGGCTGTATCTTGGTCTGATGCTGGGAGTGCTCCCAGCGCTGGTGGCCGGCGGACCGCACGGCGGACCCGCCCTCCGGACCGGCTTAGTCCCAGTCCCCCTAGAAGTGTCCCCCGGAGCCAGAGTAAGGGAACCGCAGGGTTAATGACCAGGCCGCGGTCCGTCCCTCCTCTGCTTGCTGCTCCGAGTGCCGTTAGACAAGCCCCGCCCACTTCCGGTTTTCGCGCGCCTTCTCCTGAGCCCGCCGGCACCTCGCAATCAGCAGTCAGCGCCATTATTGTCAGCATGGGGGGTCACCATAGTGCCAGCTCCTCGTCCCAGGAAGCGCCTGCCCCAATAGCTGAGGAGGTGCAGCTGCAGCCACCACAGGCTGCAGAGCGTGCCGTGGCAGCTGTGGATGGTGCTGCTGTGGTTTGTCCCCCTGCACAGGCATCTCAGGCACCCCTTCATGCCCAGCTCCCAGTTCCCTCTGTTCCCATTGCAGGGCCTGCATGTCAGCCGGCTAGTGTGGCCCAGCAGACTCCTGTCCGTGAGGCATCCATGGCTTCACTTACCGCCAGCCGTGGCCGTCGGCGAGCTCGCTCATCATCCTCATCTTCTACCCGGGGCTCTTCGAGGCGTAGCCGCCGCAGATCCGCTGGTAGTAGTCGCTACCATTCCCGCCACCGCTATAGGGAGTCACGTAGGAGGAGCCGGGGTAGGCTCTCCCAATCCTCCCGATGGCGTTCCCCTTCATCTTCTGCCTCGTCTACCCGAAGCTCTGGTTCGGACAGGGAGCGGCGCAGTCGCAGACATAGGCGGGAGCCTAGCACTTCGGGCAGAGAGTCGCATCGCGGGGTCGGTAGGACCAGCGCGGAAGGTGTTTCTTTGGTCCCAGCTTCTGTTCCAGCTTCTCCTGCACCCGTGGGGGCGGAGCCCCCGATGACGAATCCGTGTCCCATCGTCGAAGTCCGGTCCGTGACTCCGGCGGCTGCTTCAGGAGTCGGTGAGTTTGATTTTTCAAAAGCCTGGTGTTCGGGGGGGGAGGGGGGAGAGATACTCCCGGCCATTAAGGCGCTTTTGGCTAAGCTGGAATCAGCTCCTGCTCCTTCTAGTAGTCAGAGGGCAGAGCCACCAAAGGCCAGCATACATAAGGACGCCCTGTTTTGTGGTTTAAGTCCACTTGGCACGCATGTTGATGCGGACACTAAGCAGAAGATCTGGGATAACCAGTACATAGACATATGGTCCTTAGTTACGGTGGACCAGCACACAGTCGATAAGGAAAGGCGATCAGTGGGGGACAGGCCGGTGGAGAGGCGTCCTAGGATAGCCAAGACCATAAATAACTGGCTTCAGGCGTTTGCAGTTTTGGGCTGCGTGATGGGTGAGCGACACCCTCAGCGCTGTTCGGAGCTTTTTATTTATCAAGACATGGTATACAATGCTTACAAATCTCACGGGGGCAGTGCCTGGTGGAGGTACGACGAGGAGTTTCGTCGCCGCCTCGCTTTGCAGCCTGAGATGGGATGGGGGGTTAAGGCTACGGACGTGTGGTTGCGGTTAATGATGGCTCAGAAGACGTCTCCCTTTCAGCATGGGGCCCCCACTCCCTCGTCCCTTCCGGGAGGGGTGGCCGTACGCCGTCCAGGGACATGTTGGCTGTTCAATGAGGGTCACTGCCGGTTCTACGGTCTATGTAAGTTCCGGCACGAGTGTTCTTCCTGCGGCGGTCAGCACCCCGCCGCAAAATGCACTAGACTTACCAGGTCTACTGCGCGGACGGGGCTGTCCGCTGAGGGGAAGGACACCGGTGAGCGCTTCCGAGATGGCACCGTGGCTAAGTCTTTACCCCAATAGAGAGGCTGCGGAACAGCTGAGGGAGGGTTTTACCTATGGTTTCTTCATACCGTTTGTTCGTAGCAATTATCCTGTTTTTTCTGGCAATTTGAAATCCGCTCAGGAGCACATCAGGGTATTAAGGCAAAAAATTGAGCAGGAGGTGGCGTTGGGCAGAATTGAAGGCCCGTTCACCTCGCCACCTTTCACCAACTTGCGGGTATCGCCCCTAGGCATTGTACCGAAGAAGGAGGTAGGTAAATTTCGGCTTATACATCACCTGTCCCACCCTAAGGGTTGCTCAGTGAATGATGCCATTTCAAAGGAGGACGCTTCAGTATCTTACGTTTCCTTTGACAGGGCAGTTCACTTGCTCAGGACTGCCGGCCAAGGGGCTTTGATGGCGAAGTCCGACATTCAGTCGGCTTTCCGGCTATTGCCAGTCCACCCGGAGTGCTACCACCTCCTGGGCATGTGCTTGGATGACATGTATTATTACGATACTTGCCTGCCGATGGGCTGCTCCATCTCCTGTCATTTCTTTGAGTTGTTCAGTACTTTCCTGGAGTGGGTTGTCAGGTACGTCACAGGCAGTAACGCTATAATACATTATCTGGATGATTTCCTGTTCGTGGCTCCGGGGTCTGGTAGCACCTGCCAGTTCTTGCTGAACACTTTCAGGTACTATATGTCCAAATTTGGGGTGCCTATAGCTGAGGACAAGACAGAGGGCCCGGTCACCACGCTCTCCTTCCTTGGCATAGAGCTGGATTCTGTTTCAATGGTTTTCCGTCTCCCGGCGGACAAGCTGTCGAAACTTTTGGATCAGGTGAAGGGTTTTGCCGCAGTCAAAAAGGTCACGTTGTCCCAGATGCAGTCCCTCCTGGGCCTTCTGGTATTTGCATGCCGTATAATGCCCATGGGTCGTGTTTTTAACAGGCGCTTGTCACTGGCGACTAGAGGAGTGCATAATCCCCATCATTATATCCGCATCACCAGGCCTCTAAAGGCTGACCTCACGGTTTGGCAACACTTCCTAGAAGCGTACAACGGTCGCACGTGCTGGCAATCGGATGTGGTCTCCAACCAAGACCTCGAGCTTTATACCGACGCGTCCGGATCCTGCGGCTTCGGGGCCATTTTTGGCACACTATGGTGCGCTGAGCCGTGGCCCTCGGAGTGGCAGGAATCAGGCCTATGCCGCAACCTGACCCTGTTGGAACTGTTCCCCATTGCGGTTGCTATAGAGCTGTGGGGTCCGGCTATGAGAAATCGTAGAGTTTGTTTCTGGACGGATAATCTGAGTGTGGTGTTCTGCATCAATAACTTGTCTTCTTCTTGCCTTCCAGTTCTAGCGTTGCTGCGTCATATAGTGCTGCGTTGCCTACAGAATAACATATGTTTTCGTTCTCGACATGTTCCAGGGGTGAGTAATGTGGTTGCTGACTCTTTGTCCCGTTTCCGTTGGCAGGAGTTTCGCAAGTTGTGCCCTTTGGCGGACCCCCAGGGGCAAGCGTGCCCGCCTCTCATATGGGACCTGGTGTCATCCGCCTAATGCCATTGATCCAGTCCTCGGTGTCTCAGGCCACGTGGAATAACCATGGTAAGGCGTGGGAGGAGTGGTGTGCAGTGGCGGGGGACCTAGCTGTCGCTGTGGATGATTCGGCCAGGTTGGGCGTATCTGTCTCTTATTTGTTGCAGCTAAAGGAGAAGGGCTTGTCTAGCATAGTGGCGCAGCGCAGGCTGTCCGGTGTCAGTTTTCACTTCAAGCTTAGGGGTTGGAGGGATGTCAATAAGCATTTTGCCATTAGTCAAGCGCTGCGTGGGTGGAGGAAGGAGCATGTCCGCAGAGAACGCAGGCGCCCGATATCGTTTAACTTGTTGTCCTCCATGATATCGGCATTGCCTTCCATCTGTGCCGGGGCATACGAAGCCCTGTTAATGTCGGTCACCTTCTCTTTTGCTTTCTTTGGGGCGTTAAGGGTAGGGGAGCTGGTTGCCCCGTCAGCTGCGCGCAGTGGGGGCCTGCTTAAAGAGAACCAATCATGGCCGAAATTCAAAAATTTTTTTTTTGCTAATTAGCTGTACATTTAAATTTTATTAATATTTGCAAATACACTTAATTATTTTTTTAACTGTATTTTTTAGATATACACACTTTACTTTCCTGTCTCGCGCCGGCTCTTTTCAAAAGAGCCGGCGCGAGACAGGAAGCTCCCGTCATGCAGAGTGGCAGCAATGCCGGGGGCGCCGCCATATTGATGACGTCACTGTGCGTTCCACCGCTGGAACGCAAGTGACTAAATTAAGATGGCGGCGCCCGGCAGCGGACAAAAGGATTGGGTAAAGTATAAGATACAGACTGCAAAGGCAGTCTGTATCTTCATAAATAGACAAAATGAAGATACAGACTGCCTTTGCAGTCTGTATCTTATACTTTACCTCATCCTCTTGTTCCGTACAGCAAGGCCGGCCGCCGCCATCTTGAATACGTCACTTGCGTTCCAGCGGTGGAACGCAAAGTGACGTCATCAAGATGGCGACACCGGCCTTGCTCCACCGGAACAAGTGGATTAGGTAAAGTATAAGATACAGCCTGCAAATGCAGTCTGTATCTTCATAAATAGACTTCATAAAGATACAGACTGCATTTGCAGTCTGTATCTTATACTTTACCTACTCCTTTGTTCCGGTGCAGTAATGCCGGGGCGCCGCCATCTTGATGACGTCACGCTGGAACGCACGTGCGTTCCAGCGTGACGTCATCAAGATGGCGGCGCCCCGGCATTACTACACCGAAGAAGAGGATTAGGTAAAGAATAAGATACAGACTGCAAAGGCAGTCTGTATCTTCAGGAATAGACTTAGGGAGAGAGGACCTTTAATAATAGGGACAGTGATTTTTAGGTGATAGGTTCTCTTTAAGGATGATGTACTGGTGGCGAATGGAGCAGTGCGCATTAGAGTGCGGCGCTCCAAGACGGACGTTTTTGGGAGAGGCACGTGGATCCCTTTGTCCGCCGTCTCCGGGGTAGCTTGCCCGGTGATGTTGGCGACGAGTTTCTTAGGCGCGCGGCCCGCAGCGGAGTGCTTTCTGACGCATGCTAGTGGTCTCCCACTCACCAGATATCAGTTTCAGTACCAGCTTAGGAGGGCGCTGCTGGCGGCCGGGGCTGACCCCAAGGAATATGGCACCCACTCATTTAGGATAGGCGCGGCCACGGAGGCGGCTCGCGCTGGGCTTCCCAATGACCAGGTTCAGAGGATAGGGAGGTGGAGGTCCGAATGCTATGCGACTTACATTCGGCCGGAGCTGTTGGACTAACATGTTTTCTCTTTCAGAGGCTCATCGGGCGGCGGTTTGGCTGTTAGGACATTCCTACATACATCGGGCGGCCCAGCGGGCAGAGGGTAGACCTGGCGGACGCTCATTGGGGTTTCGTCAAGCGGATGTGCACTGGAAGGGGATCCCAGGCCTGAGATGGTCGGAGGTGCTTTCTGAGGCTATCGAAATTGGTCATCTGGCTGCGGGTCCGGTGGTCCTGTTGATCCATGCCGGCGGTAACGATTTATGTTTTATATGCTTAGCTGATCTCCTTACCATTATAAGGGCGGATTTGGACCGCCTCCCGGGATACTTCCCAGAGCTCCTCCTCGTGTGGTCCGAGATTGTTCCCAGAGTGACCTGGCAGGGGGCTCGCGATACGGAGGCGGTGGAGAGGGCCAGGCGCACGGTTAATGCGCGAACATCCAGGCATGTGCGATCCCAAGGTGGGGTGGTAGTACGACATCGCCAGTTGGAGGGAGATAATCGCCGCCTCATGCGGCCAAACGGTGTTCACCTTAACGAAATTGGTATGGACATTTTCCTGTCAGGCCTTCAGGACGGGGTGGAGCAGGCATTGTTCTTGTTGGGTGGGGGTCGGGGCTCGGTTTAGGTATAACCCAGCCCCTCCTTGGAGGTGTGGTATCTGGTGGATCCGGTGGCCATGCCCGCCAGTGTTCGGCGGCCGGCATACCCGTTGGAAAAATGTTTGCCTGGAGGCGTTTACGAGTCAGTGAAGTTGGCAATTTGCCCGGTTAAGACAAAATAAATAAATAATAAATAGCTGTGGCTGACCACCATCCAACAAAATATGCCTGTGTGTTGAGTCTTATTGGGGAGGCCCCGAGGTCATGAGTACCAGGTGCGGGGGGTATGTGTAGCCCAGCAGTCTTTAGGACACCGAGCTGCATAAGAAAGGTGGCAGGGACTGCGGGGCGTTTAGTGGAGCGGCAGGGGTTAATGGAGAATCAAAGGGGGCCTCTGTGACGTCAGTTGGGCAGTGAACGGTTCATTATTGGTGCTCGGGGGTCACATGATGCAGCACGGCACCGCCTCCGGGACGTGCTGCTGGCCTATAGGATGCGGCCAAAAACCTATAAGGGGGCGGGGGCTTACGGGAGCAGCCCTCTTTACCAGCAGCCAGGAGTTCAAGCAGCCCTCCCTCCCGCCCTTATTGCAAGTGTTGTTCCAATTTTGGTTCGATGTATTGATGATGTTTCCTTCTGTTGTAGAGGAGAATTTTACTAAGTCACAGCTGGAGGTGTGGTATCTGGTGGATCCGGTGGCCATGCCCGCCAGTGTTCGGCGGCCGGCATACCCGTTGGAAAAATGTTTGCCTGGAGGCGTTTACGAGTCAGTGAAGTTGGCAATTTGCCCGGTTAAGACAAAATAAATAAATAATAAATAGCTGTGGCCGACCACCATTCAACAAAATATGCCTGTGTGTTGAGTCTTATTGGGGAGGCCCCGAGGTCATGAGTACCAGGTGCGGGGGGTATGTGTAGCCCAGCAGTCTATATTCGCTGGACTGCTCACGTAATCCCGTAAGCTTCAGCGGAGCAGGAGTTAAGATCCATCGCAAATGGTATCTGATTCTATGAGCAATCAGTAAGGGCAACAGCAGAAACTCCCATTCAGGGTGACTTCCACGGGAGCTGGCGTATACAGTGGCAATATCCACAGCATACAGGGGCAAGGGAGGGAAGGGAAGGGGAACAAGAAGCGGGAGAGAAGTAAGTGATGCAGGCAGGGGTGATTCTAGCCTCTCTGCTGCCCGAGGCGAACTATAGAATGACGCCCCCCCCCCCCCCGTCAATCCGCCCACATTATAATCCACTACTGCCCCCCCCCCCACTGCTGTCCCCAATAAACATAATGTTTGGTCCCTTGCTGCACAGAGGATGTCAGGAGAGGAGGGGGCTGACTTTATAGGAGAGGTCCCAGCAGCACAGAGGATGTCACGAGAGGAGGGGGCTAATCCTATAGGAGAGGTCCCAGCAGCACAGAGGATGTCAGGAGATGAGGGTGCTAATCCTATAGGAGAGGTCCCAGCAGCACAGAGGATGTCAGGAGAGGAGGGTGCTAATCCTATAGGAGAAGTCCCAGCAGCACAGAGGATGTCAGGAGAGGAGGGTGCTGATCTTTTAGGAGATGGTCCCCCTCTTCCCCCCTTATAGATGGTCCCCCTCTTCCCCCCTTATAGATGGTCCCCCTCTTCCCCCCCTTATAGATGGTCCCCTCTCCCTTATAGATGGTCCCCCTCTCCCCCCCTTATAGATGGTCCCCCTCTCCCCCCTCCCTTATCGATGGTCCCCCTCTCCCCCTTCCCTTATAGATGGTCCCCCTCTTTCCCCTCCCTTATAGATGGTCCCCCTCTTCCCCCCTTATAGATGGTCCCCCTCTTCCCCCCCCCTTATAGTTGGTCCCCCTCTTCCCTCTCTCCCCCCCTTATAGATGGTCCCCCTCTCCCCCCCCCTTATAGATGGTCCCCCTCTTTCCCCCCCTTATAGATGGTCCCCCTCTTCCCTCTCTCCCCCTCCCTTATAGATGGTCCCCTTTCCCTTATAGATGGCCCCCCTCCCCCCCTTATACATGGTCCCCCTCTCCCCCCTCCCTTATAGATGCCCCCTTATAGATGGTCCCCCTCTTTCCCCCTCCCTTATAGATGGTCCCCCTCTCCCCCTTATACATGGTCCCCCTCTTCCCCCCCCTTATAGACGGTCCCCCTCCCGCCCCTCCCTTATAGATGGTCCCCCCCTTATAGATGGTCCCCCTCTTTCCCCCCTCCCTTATAGATGGTCCCCCTCTTCCCTCTCCCCCTCCCTTATAGATGGCCCCCCCCTATAGATGGTCCCCCTCTTCCCTCTCCCCCTCCCTTATAGATGGTCCCCCCCCCTTATAGATCGTCCCCCTCTTTCCCCCCTCCCTTATAGATCGTCCCCCTCTTTCCCCCCTCCCTTATAGATGGCCCCCTTCCCCCCCCTACCTTATAGATGGCCCCCCTCTCCCCCCCCCCCTGCACAGCAGATAAAACAAAAACAAAAAACAGCACACAACTCACCTGCCCTCCGTTCCCCCGTCGAGCCTCTCTGGTCTGGTCCCGGCTGATGTGCGGCTGCCCGGGGTGTCCCGTCCTGTCCCCGGCAGCGCGCGCATCACAGAGCTCCCCGTGCGCCTGTGCCTGTGACTTCCGGCGCACGGGGAGCTCTCTGATGCGCGCGCTGCCGGGGACAGGACGGGACACCCCGGGCAGCCGCACATCAGCGGGGGACTAAGGCTGCATTCCCACGTTCCGTGATCCTGACGGATCACGGACGTGGAATGCATGTACTGGAGCCCCCCCGCCCCCGGGAAGTATCTGTAATGAGATGCTGTGAGCGGGGGAGACTGTATTCATAAGCGCCGCGCTGTAGTATCAGCACCGCGCGGCTGATTTAGTACAGCGCGGCGCTTATGAATACAGTCTCCCCCGCTCACAGCATCTCATTACAGATACTGCCCGGGGGCGGGGGGGCTCCAGTACATGGTACAGTCAGGGCCGTTTTAATACATTGGTGGGCCCAGTGCACAGCCCTCAAGAGTGGGCCCCCCCTTACCTTTCTGCACATTGTATAATGTACTGAATTTGCCCCCACACTGTATCAAGAGCCCCAGTACATACAGTAGTTACCTTATAACACTATTTCCACCATACAGTGATTACATATTACATAAAAACTGCACTAAACAAAACAGAAAGATATCACCAATGATACCATTACATAATACCGCCATACCATGACCCCTATCAGTACAAGCCTATAACAGAGTGAAGTTACATCCAGTGACTCACCGGAGGCGTCTTCTCCGATCAGTGTCTGTCACCTTTTCTTTTTCTCTCCATCCAGCCTGGGCCACCTTGAAGTCTTCTCCTGGCTGTGAATCTTCTCTCCAGAATCTGCCAGACAAATATTTTAGGCTCCAACACATACAGTAGTTAGGTCCCTTGTACCTCTATACAGTAGTTACACCCCTCTGTACTCCTACATAGTTACACCCCTCTGTGCCTCCATAGTTTTAAGGTGTCCCTGTAGTATATAGACCCTCATGTGCTCCTCCAGTTATATACAGCCCTCCTGTGCGCTCCCCCATTAGTATATAGCCCCCCTGTGCACTCTCCCCAGTAGTATATAGCCCCCCCTATGCTCTCCCACAATAGTATATAGCCCCCCTGTGCTCTCCCACAATAGTATATAGCCCCCCTGTGCTCACCCACAATAGTATATAGCCCCCCTGTGCTCTCCCCCAATAGTATATAGCCCCCCTATGCTCTCCCACAATAGTATATAGCCCCCCTGTGCTCTCCCACAATAGTATATAGCCCCCCTGTGCTCTCCCACAATAGTATATAGCCCCCTGTGCTCTCCCCCATAGTATATAGCTCCCCTGTGCTCCCCAATAGTATATAGCCCCCTGTGCTTCCCAATAGTATATAGCTCCCCTGTGCTCCCCAATAGTATATAGCTCCCCTGTGCTCCCCCATAGTGTATAGCCCCCTGTGCTCCCCCATAGTATATAGCTCCCCTGTGCTCCCCCATAGTATATAGCCCCCTGTGCTCCCCCATAGTATATAGCCCCCTGTGCTCCCCAATAGTATATAGCCCCCGTTCTCCCCCATAGTGTATAGCCCCCTGTGCTCCCCCATAGTATATAGCTCCCCTGTGCTCCCCCATAGTATATAGCCCCCTGTGCTCCCCCATAGTATATAGCCCCCTGTGCTCCCCCATAGTATATAGCCCCCTGTGCTCCCCCAAAGTATATAGCTCCCCTGTGCTCCCCCATAGTATATAGCTCCCCTGTGCTCCCCAATAGTATATAGCCCCCTGTGCTTCCCAATAGTATATAGCTCCCCTGTGCTCCCTAATAGTATATAGCTCCCCTGTGCTCCCCCATAGTGTATAGCCCCCTGTGCTCCCCCATAGTATATAGCCCCCTGTGCTCCCCCATAGTATATAGCCCCCTGTGCTCCCCCATAGTATATAGCCCCCTGTGCTCCCCCATAGTATATAGCCCCCGTTCTCCCCCATAGTATATAGCCCCCTGTGCTCCCCAATAGTATATAGCCCCCGTTCTCCCCCATAGTATATAGCCCCCCTGTGCTCCCTGATAGTATATAGCTCCCCCATAGTATATAGCTCCCCTGTGCTCCCCCATAGTATATAGCCCCCCTTTGCTCCCCAATAGTATATAGCCCCCGTTCTCCCCCATAGTATATAGCCCCCCTGTGCTCCCCAATAGTATATAGCCCCCGTTCTCCCCCATAGTATATAGCCCCCGGTTCTCCCCCATAGTATATAGCCCCCTGTGCTCCCCAATAGTATATAGCTCCCCCTCCCATATAACATTGAAAAAAACAAACACTTTTACTCACCTGGGTCCACGCGTTCCTCTTCTCTTCCCTCCTGTGGCCGCACTTCCTGCAGTCACAAGAGGCTGCACTCCCCTTACCCTCGCGCCGACGCTCCAGTGACGTCGGGCGCTAGAGGGAGAGCGCGGCCTCTTGTGACTGCAGGAAGTGCGGCCACAAGAGTGACTGACAGGGAGGGAGCCAATGGCTCTCTCTCTGTCAGTGTCGCTGCTGCTGCAGCGCTGAAGCGCCGCAGCAGCAGCGGACGGGGGCAGCGGCGGACGGGGGGGCCCTGCAGGGGGCGCCATGGAGGGGTAAGTAGATTACCCATCCATGGCGCTCCCCCATGACAGGCTGGTGGCCGGAGCCCTGTGCGACCGCATTGGTCGCACATAGCAACGGCCGGCCTGCTCGGGGGGGGCCCCTTTAACCAGTGGGCCCGGTGCACGTGCACCATGTGCCCTCTGGTTAAAGCGGCCCTGGGTACAGTCAGTGGCGGATTATAATGTGGGCGGCCGCCCGAACCGCTCATATTATAATCTGCCACTGAATGCCGCCCCCATGGTGACAGCTGGTGGCGCCGCCTGAGGCAGACGATTCAGGTCGCCTCATCATTGCGGCGCCCCTGGATGCAGGGGTGTATTCAATAGGTAGGAGATCTCCAGCAGTACATACCAGCAGAGCGTCCCATGAATAATGGTACAGAGAGCAGCAGTATGCATGAGATAAAGTCAAGTGCAAGCTCTCAGGTACATCCGGTGGAGATCTTCCCAACAGGAGACATATTGAAAAATGAACATGTGGTACAGGGGAATTCGGAGATGTGTCTCGGGTGAGACCAACAGGCCATACACATCAGGCTCAATCCGGAGTTACAGCTCTCAACGACCCTGAGGTCGGCCGTGAACTTGGATCCATTCTTCAGCTTCAGCAGGCGAAGTAAAGAACACAGCGCGACCATCCGATATCACTCGTAGCCTGGCCGGGTAAGACATAGAATATGGTATTTGGAGGTCTCTTAACTTGGCTTTTACTCCGGTAAACGTGTCCCTCATCTTCTGTAATGCCTCGGAAAAATCCGGGAACATCAGAATGGGTGAATTATGGTAAGTCAATTTACCTTGGCGGCGCGCCGTTCGGAGGATAGAATCCCTGTCTCTACTACTCAGGAGCCGTATCAGGAGGGGTCATAGAGGGGTGCCCGGCGGAGGCGGTTTAGCCGGCACCCGGTGCGCCCTTTCCACTGCAAAGGTAGCGGAGGTAGGGAGATCAGTGAGCAGGTCACGGAGCCAGCGTTCAGCAAACAGGCACGGATCATCTCCCTCAGATCTCTCCGGGAGGCCCAGTACCCGGACGTTATTCCGCCGCAGGCGGTTTTCGAGATCATCCGCTCGCTGGATCCACGTCGCCGCCACTTTATCCAGTGAGGTAAGCCGAGCTGGGACAGGCGCCATGTTGTCTTCAAGCTGGGAGACACGTTGTTCAGTGTCCCGCACTCTTTCCCGCAGCTTTTGCATATTTTGGCGTAACAACCCCACATCTGTCTTTACCTCCTCCAGCTTGCCTGTGAGGGAGGTTGTGGATGCATGTATAGCATCTAGAAGTTGTGGCGATACCTGAGCAAGCGTGGGCTCGGGCTCCTCAGGGTCTGCAGATTCGCCATCTTGGTTAGCACAAGACTGGGCCGCAGACTGTTGCTGAGTTGTTCTAGTGAAGTCTTTCAGCTGCGACTGCCTGGTTCAGTTCATGTTGTGCCTCAGGCGTTCAGAAGCACCCGGAGATAGTTTTGGGGTGATGGTATCAGGATATCTGCAGGATTATCGCCCGAAAAGAGGTGATCCTCAGACGCGTCCGCTCATGTCCACGGCTAGCTCCGCTCCCCGCCCCCTCTGTACTTAGGCCTCACACTGTGCCCTCCTCTGTACTTAGGCCCCCATACTGTGCCCCCTCTGTACTTAGGCCTCACACTGTGGCTTAGTCCTGTAGTTTATGCCCCTAGCCTGTGTTCTCTCTCTTTAGTTAGTCCCCATACTGTATACCCTCTGTATTAAGACCCCCCATATTACGCCCCCTCTGTACTTAGACCCTAATACTATGTCTCCATCTGTGCTTAGGACCACAAGAATTGAACCCCTAAAACCCTACAGGATCTTCTTTCTTTACTTGCCCCTGGTCCTTTACTTGCTCCTGGCTTGTTATTGTAGGGGTACTGATCAGCCAACCAGTGTGAGGGTCACTTTCAGCAGCACTGCCCCACAGCATAGTACAGTGTCCAGACATAGGAGGGCCTTCACATAAGGCTATTACATTTATGTCATGTGTCATGGAGCATTGAGGTATTAAAGGGGTTCTTTTAGCTTCAGGTAAGTTCACAGTAGCCATCAGTTAATTTCACCAGGGAGAGAAACGTCCGACCACAATGGCGCTGCCAGGATATTGTAGTGTTACTCGGCCCCATTCAGACACATTGGCCAGTCAAATCTACCAGACCAAGAAACACTCACCAACCGATTCTGGATACAAGAGACCCAAGCTTTATTGAAGCAGTAAATATACGGTATATACGGAGTCATTCACGACTGAAGATAGATGGAAATTCGACATTATTTCCACATCTTATCATTCATAGGTTATATATATCTAATTCCTCATTTACTAAGGCTATGTTCACACTACGTATATTTCAGTCAGTATTGTGGTCCTCATAGCAACCAAAACCAGGAGTGGATTAAAAACACAGAAAGGATCTGTTCACACCATGTTGAAATTGAGTGGATCGCCGCCATATAACAGTAAATAACGGCCATTATTTCAATACAATGGCCGTTGTTTTAAAATAACAGCAAATATTTGCCATTAAATGACAGCCATCAACTTAATTTCAACATTGTGTGAACAGATCCTTTCTGTGTTTTTAATCCACTCCTGGTTTTGGTTGCAATATGAGGACCACAATACTGACTGAAATATACATAGTGTGAACATAGCCCTAAGGTGTTTTTCATGGTGAGTGCCGCTGAAGATTCTCTTTACTTCCTTCCTCATTACGTATGGCAGTAACAATTATTCAGAGGGACTCCGTAGACCTCGACCTCACAGAAGTTCAGGTATCCTTTTACTCCAGGTTTCACGATGTTCACATATCGACCCGTCATGCCGTTACATTGGAAGGTTTGAGCACCGGCCAGAGGAATGGATGTAATTTGGGCGCATCTGCAGAGAAACAATCCATTACAATGGTGTCTGTGTGAGGAGCAAGTATTATTATTCTGAATATTGATGGCTAGCAATATCTGGCCAATGGTGGCCCCACTCCCTATAACCTCACCAATCTGCTGTATGAAAGGGACTGAGGAGTGCCATGCTTTCTTCATGGTGCACCCAGACACAGCACCCTACAAGCAGTGTGTGGGGGGGTGCCAACAACCTGCACCCCAATAATCACAGTCAGTGGGGTCCAAAGCTGGAGATACACCGTACACGGACCTCTCCTGGGCTAATAACTGAGCATGCAGAATCCAGATAATCTCTGCCTCAATCACCCATGGAGTGGGATGGGGAGGGGGGTGCAGAAGCCAAATGGTTTGCTAACTTATTTTTTCTTTATTTCTTCTATAGCAATTTTATATATCTCAACATCTATATCAACCGCAAGTCTTAACATTTGCTGCACGCCTTTGCAGTTTCCTTCTTTTTATGTCGCCAGGCATGTAAAAACTGATGAGAGCTGTTATGATCAGGACAGAAGAGAAAACTGCCCCAATTCAGATTGACAGACTACACTACTTAGTACTGCTTTTTAATGTCCCGCTCCTGCTTCTGAGGGTATATTATAGAGATATAGCAAAATTCCCTGTTGAGTGTTGGAGACGTCATAGCAGCTAGTGTACACCCATTAGTTCAAGAATGTAGAACCCTGAAAAACCACCTGAGACCAATGCTGTAAGTCCTATATGTACAACCTACCTTGGGTTGTTGTTCCCATTATTGGCCAGTGAGTCTCCAATGAGAATTTCGGCCCCATTGATGTAATCGTTGCAGCAGTCTCCTCGGCTGGTGATGGTTATATGGGATATTTTATGTGTTTCTAATAAATCCACTCTCCACCATGGTGAAAGCTCGGCTAAAGTATGAAAACATGATCCACGGGCCCACATAGGATCCGTATTTCCATCAATAGCGTTAATAGCGGCACTCAGCCCTCCATAGTTTGTAGATTGAGTCGCGCGACCTCGAAGGGCAACATTTCTAACTATAATGAAATAGAAGAGAAGAAGTAATAAAATCTAAGCTGAAAAGGTAAATTTTGTCCCCCCCCCATTCACAACTAAAAATGATAACCAAAAAATATACCACATACATATATATATATACCAACAGTGACTATACCACACACACACATATACATATATACCAACAGTGACTATACCACACACACATATATATATATACATACACCAACAGTGACTATACCACATACATATATATATATATATACCAACAGTGACTATACCACACACATTTATATATATATACAAACAGTGACTATACCACACACACACATATATACTATCAGTGACTATACCACACATACATATATACCAACAGTGACTATACCATATACATATATATATACCAACAGTGACTATACCACACACACATATATATATACCAACAGTGACTATACCACATATACATATATACCAACAGTGACTATACCACACACATATATACAGTATATATACCAACAGTGACTATACTACACACACACATATATATATATATCTATATCATAAAAATCAAAGTCTGTCTGTCTGTCTGTCCTTCTGTCTGTCTGTCTGTCCCATATAGACTTCCAAACGCCTGAACCGTTTGACCCCAAATTTGGCACACAGATACATTGGGTGCCCGGGAAGGTTATTGCGAAGTTCCCGTCCCCGCCAGATGTACAGGAGGGGAGGGGGAGGGGAAAGAGAGGCGCCTCATAGAGATGAATGGGAAAATCTCCTCACTGCAAACACAGGTGATATAATTAGCTGCAGCAGACACGGCAGTTGGAGCCTTAGCAACCAATAGGATTACTGCTCTCATTATCACAGGGAGCAATGGTTGCTAGGGAAGCTGCCTCACAACATCCACAGTAATAACTGGTAGACCCCCTACTCCATCTATACAGTACATGTATACAGGACCCCCTACTCCATCTATACAGTACATGTATACAGGACCCCCTACTCCATCTATACAGTACATGTATATACAGGGCCCCCTTCTCCATCTATACAGTACATGTATATACAGGGCCCCCTACTCCATCTATACAGTACATGTATATACAGGGCCCCCTACTCCATCTATACAGTACATGTATATACAGGGCCCCCTACTCCATCTATACAGTACATGTATATACAGAACCCCCTACTCCATCTATACAGTACATGTATACAGGGCCCCCTACTCCATCTATACAGTACATGTATATACAGGACCCCCTACTCCATCTATACAGTACATGTATATACAGGGCCCCCTACTCCATCTATACAGGACATGTATATACAGGACCCCCTACTCCATCTATACAGTACATGTATATACAGGACCCCCTACTCCATCTATACAGTACATGTATATACAGGACCCCCTACTCCATCTATACAGGACATGTATATACAGGGCCCCCTACTCCATCTATACAGTACATGTATATACAGGACCCCCTACTCCATCTATACAGTACATGTATATACAGGACCCCCTACTCCATCTATACAGTACATGTATATACAGGACCCCCTACTCCATCTATACAGTACATGTATATACAGGACCCCCTACTCCATCTATACAGTACATGTATATACAGGGCCCCCTACTCCATCTATACAGTACATATATATACACAGGACCCCCTACTCCATCTATACAGTACATGTATATACAGGGCCCCCTACTCCATCTATACAGTACATGTATATACAGGACCCCCTACTCCATCTATACAGTACATGTATATACAGGGCCCCCTACTCCATCTATACAGTACATGTATATACAGGACCCCCTACTCCATCTTTACAGTACATGTATATACAGGACCCCCTACTCCATCTATACAGTACATGTATATACAGGACCCCCTACTCCATCTTTACAGTACATGTATATACACAGGACCCCCTACTCCATCTTTACAGTACATGTATATACAGGGCCCCCTACTCCATCCATACAGTACATGTATATACAGGACCCCCTACTCCATCTTTACAGTACATGTATATACAGGGCCCCCTACTCCATCCATACAGTACATGTATATACAGGACCCCCTACTCCATCCATACAGTACATGTATATACAGGGCACAACAGATATACCAAACTGTGACTGGGTAACACTGCTACACCAGACCTGACCAATACCGCCATACTGTGACTGGATAACACTGTCATACCAGACCTTACCAATACCGCCATACTGTGACTGGATAACACTGCCACACCAGACCTGACCAATACCGCCATACTGTGACTGGATAACACTGTCATACCAGACCTGACCAATACCGCCATACTGTGACTGGATAACACTGCCATACAAGACCTGACCAATACCACCATACTGTGCTGGATAACACTGTCATACCAGACCTGACCAATACCGCCATACTGTGACTGGATAACACTGCCATACCAGACCTGACCAATACCGGCAAACTGTGACTGGGTAACACCGCCACACCAGTCCTGACCAATACCACCATACTGTGACTGGATAACACCATCATATCAGACCTGACCGATACTGCCATACTGTGACTGGATAACACTGCTATACCAGACCTGACCAATACCACCATACCGTGACTGGATAACAGCGCCACACCAGACCTGACCAATACCGCCATACTGTGACTGGATAACACCCCCATACCAGACATGACCAATACCGACACTCTGTGACTGAATAACACTGCCATACGGGTAAATACAACCCTGCAGGTATACAGGACACTACAGGTATACAGGACCCCAAAACTATACACTACAAGTGCACAGGACCTCCACAAAACTATATACTACAGGTATACAGGACCCCAAACTTTACACTACAGGTATACAGGACCCCAAAACTATATACTACAGGTATACAGGACCTCCACCAACTATATACTACAGGTATACAGGACCCCAAACTATACACTACAGGTATACAGGACCCCAAAACTATACACTACAGGTATACAGGAACTCCACCAACTATATACTACAGGTATATAGGACCCCAAACTATACACTACAGGTATACAGGACCTCAAAACCATACACTACAGGTATACAGGACCTACACCAACTCTATAATACAAGTATACAGCACCTTCACCAACTCTATACTACAAGTATACAGGACCTCAAATATACTATAGGTATACAGGAACTCCACCAACTCTATACTATAGTTATACAGGACCCTCAAACTATTTACTACAGGTATACAGGACCCCCGAACTATATACTACAGGTATACAAGACCTCCACCAATTATACACTACAGGTATCCAGGACCCTCAAACTATAAACTACAGGTATACAAGACCTCCACCAACTATACATTACAGGTATACAGCACCAACTATATACTACAGGTATATCAGACCCCAAACTATACACTACAGGTATACAGGACCTCCACCAACTCTATACTATAGTTATACAGGACCCTCAAACTATTTACTACAGGTATACAGGACCCCCGAACTATATACTACAGGTATACAAGACCTCCACCAATTATACACTACAGGTATCCAGGACCCTCAAACTATAAACTACAGGTATACAAGACCTCCACCAACTATACATTACAGGTATACAGCACCAACTATATACTACAGGTATACAGGACCCCCGAACTATACAGTTTAGGTATACAGGACCTTCACCAACTGTACACTGCAGGTATACAGGACCTCCCTCAACTATACACTATAGGTATACAGCCCCCCCAACTATGCACTACAGATATGCGAGACCCCTAAAAACTATACATTGTGGGTATACAGAACCCCTCCAACCATGCACTACTAATTTCACTGATTAACTCAGATGAAACAATACCTTTAGCTTGGCCTCCTGGGCACCTTAGAACAAATCTAATTAACACACTGACACTTTATACCCGGGCAGCGCCGGGTACATTTTCTAGTATATATATATATATATATATATATATATATATATACCAACAGTGATTATACCACACACACACATACTATATATATATATATATATATATATATATATATATACCAACAGTGACTATACCACACAAATACATATAAAGATTAGGGAACTCACATTCCTCAGCACTGCTTGTCAACAGAAGCAACAACAGGGTGAAGGTGAAGAAGATCATGGTCCCAAATCAGCCCTAAAAACACAAATATAACATTGGTGTGGGGGGGCTTAGGGGGAACTTTATTACAGTTGCAACAACATAATAAATTCTAAGAAATAAAAGTGTTATACAGTGCCCAACTAATAGTGTTATACAGCGCCCAACTAATAGTGTTATACACTGCCCAACTAATAGTGTTATACAGCGCCCAACTAATAGTGTTATACACTGCCCAACTAATAGTGTTATACAGTGCCCAACTAATAGTGTTATACAGTGCCCAACTAATAGTGTTATACAGCGCCCAACTAATAGTGTTATACACTGCCCAACTAATAGTGTTATACAGTGCCCAACTAATAGTGTTATACAGCGCCCAACTAATAGTGTTATACAGCGCCCAACTAATAGTGTTATATACTGCCCAACTAATAGTGTTATACAGTGCCCAACTAATAGTGTTATACCCTGCCCAACTAATAGTGTTATACACTGCCCAACTAATAGTGTTATACACTGCCCAACTAATAGTGTTATACACTGCCCAACTAATAGTGTTATACAGCACCCAACTAATAGTGTTATACACTGCCCAACTAATAGTGTTATACAGCGCCCAACTAATAGTGTTATACACTGCCCAACTAATAGTGTTATACACTGCCCAACTATTAGTGTTATACACTGCCCAACTAATAGCGTTATACACTGCCCAACTAATAGTGTTATACACTGCCCAACTACTAGTGTTATACACTGCCCAACTAATAGTGTTATACAGCGCCCAACTAATAGTGTTATACACTGCCCAACTAATAGTGTTATACACTGCCCAACTAATAGTGTTATACAGCGCCCAACTAATAGTGTTATACACTGCCCAACTAATAATGTTATACACTGCCCAACTAATAGTTTTATACACTGCCCAACTAATAGTGTTATACAGCGCCCAACTAATAGTGTTATACAGCACCCAACTAATAGTGTTATACAGCGCCCAACTAATAGTGTTATACACTGCCCAACTAATAGTGTTATACACTGCCCGACTAATAGTGTTATACACTGCCCGACTAATAGTGTTATACACTGCCCAACTAATAGTGTTATACACTGCCCAACTAATAGTGTTATACAGCCCCCAACTAATAGTGTTATAGACCGCCCAACTAATAGTGTTATACAGCGCCCGAATAATAGTGTTATACACCGCCCAACTAATAGTGTTATAGACCGCCCAACTAATAGTGTTATACAGCGCCCACCTAATAGTGTTATACAGCGCCCAACTAATAGTGTTATACAGCGCCCAACTAATAGTGTTATACAGTGCCCAACTAATAGTGTTATACAGCGCCCAACTAATAGTGTTATACAGCGCCCAACTAATAGTGTTATACACTGCCCAACTAATAGTGTTATACACTGCCCAACTAATAGTGTTATACAGCACCCAACTAATAGTGTTATACAGCGCCCAACTAATAGTGTTATACAGCGCCCCAACTAATAGTGTTATACACTGCCCAACTAATAGTGTTATACACTGCCCAACTAATAGTGTTATACACTGCCCAACTAATAGTGTTATACACTGCCCAACTAATAGTGTTATACAGTGCCCAACTAATAGTGTTATACAGTGCCCAACTAATAGTGTTATACAGCGCCCAACTAATAGTGTTATACAGCGCCCAACTAATAGTGTTATACACTGCCCAACTAATAGTGTTATACACTGCCCAACTATTAGTGTTATACACTGCCCAACTAATAGCGTTATACACTGCCCAACTAATAGTGTTATACAGTGCCCAACTAATAATGTTATACACCGCCCAACTAATAGTGTTATACACTGCCCAACTAATAGTGTTATACACTGCCCAACTAATAATGTTATACACCGCCCAACTAATAGTGTTATACACTGCCCAACTAATAGTGTTATACACTGCCCAACTAATAGTGTTATACACAGCCCAACTAATAGTGTTATACAGCGCCCAACTAATAGTGTTATACACTGCCCAACTAATAGTGTTATACAGTGCCCAACTAATAGTGTTATACACTGCCCAACTAATAGTGTTATACACTGCCCAACTAATAGTGTTATACACTGCCCAACTAATAGTGTTATACAGCGCCCAACTAATAGTGTTATACAGCACCCAACTAATAGTGTTATACACTGCCCAACTAATAATGTTATACACTGCCCAACTAATAGTGTTATACAGCGCCCAACTAATAGTGTTATACACTGCCCAACTAATAATGTTATACACTGCCCAACTAATAGTGTTATACACTGCCCAACTAATAGTGTTATACAGCGCCCAACTAATAGTGTTATACAGCACCCAACTAATAGTGTTATACAGCGCCCAACTAATAGTGTTATACACTGCCCAACTAAGAGTGTTATACACTGCCCAACTAATAGTGTTATACAGCGCCCAACTAATAGTGTTATACACTGCCCAACTAATAGTGTTATACACTGCCCAACTAATAGTGTTATACACTGCCCAACTAATAGTGTTATACAGCACCCAACTAATAGTGTTATACACTGCCCAACTAATAGTGTTATACACTGCCCAACTAATAGTGTTATACAGCGCCCAACTAATAGTGTTATACAGCGCCCAACTAATAGTGTTATACACTGCCCAACTAATAGTGTTATACACTGCCCAACTAATAGTGTTATACAGCACCCAACTAATAGTGTTATACAGCGCCCAACTAATAGTGTTATACACTGCCCAACTAATAGTGTTATACAGCGCCCGACTAATAGTGTTATACAGCCCCCAACTAATAGTGTTATAGACCGCCCAACTAATAGTGTTATACAGCGCCCGAATAATAGTGTTATACACCGCCCAACTAATAGTGTTATAGACCGCCCAACTAATAGTGTTATACAGCGCCCAACTAATAGTGTTATACACTGCTCAACTAATAGTGTTATACAGCACCCAACTAATAGTGTTATACAGCGCCCAACTAATAGTGTTATACAGCGCCCAACTAATAGTGTTATACAGCGCCCAACTAATAGTGTTATACAGCGCCCAACTAATAGTGTTATACACTGCCCAACTAATAGTGTTATACAGCGCCCAACTAATAGTGTTATACAGTGCCCAACTAATAGTGTTATACACCGCCCAACTAATAGTGTTATAAAGCGCCCAAGTAATAGTGTTATACAGCGCCCAACTAATAGTGTTATACACTGCCCAACTAATAGTGTTATACACTGCCCAACTAATAGTGTTATACACTGCCCAACTAATAGTGTTATACACTGCCCAACTAATAGTGTTATACAGTGCCCAACTAATAGTGTTATACACTGCCCAACTAATAGTGTTATACACTGCCCAACTAATAGTGTTATACAGCACCCAACTAATAGTGTTATACAGCGCCTAACTAATAGTGTTATACAGCGCCCAACTAATAGTGTTATACACTGCCCAACTAATAGTGTTATACAGCGCCCAACTAATAATGTTATACAGCGCCCAACTAATAGTGTTATACACTGCCCAACTAATAGTGTTATACACTGCCCAACTAATAGTGTTATACACTGCCCAACTAATAGTGTTATACAGTGCCCAACTAATAGTGTTATACAGCGCCCAACTAATAGTGTTATACAGCGCCCAACTAATAGTGTTATACACAGCCCAACTAATAGTGTTATACAGTGCCCATCTAATAGTGTTATACAGCGCCCAACTAATAGTGTTATACAGCGCCCAACTAATAGTGTTATACAGAATCCAACTAATAGTGTTATACACTGCCCAACTAATAGTGTTATACACTGCCCAACTACTAGTGTTATACAGCGCCCAACTAATAGTGTTATACACTTCCCAACTAATAGTGTTATACAGCGCCCGAATAATAGTGTTATACAGCGCCCAACTAATAGTATTATACACTGCCCAACTAATAGTGTTATACAGTGCCCAACTAATAGTGTTATACAGCACCCAACTAATAGTGTTATACACTGCCCAACTAATAGTGTTATACAGCGCCCAACTAATAGTGTTATACACTGCCCAACTAATAGTGTTATACAGAGCCCTACTAATAGTGTTATACACCGCCCAACTAATAGTGTTATACACTGCCCAACTAATAGTGTCATACACTGCCCGACTAATAGTGTCATACACTGCCCGACTAATAGTGTTATACAGAGCCCGACTAATAGTGTTATACAGTGCCCAACTAATAGTGTTATACAGCGCCCAACTAATAGTGTTATACACTGCCCGACTAATAGTGTCATACACTGCCCGACTAATAGTGTTATACAGAGCCCGACTAATAGTGTTATACAGTGCCCGACTAATAGTGTTATACAGTGCCCAACTGATAGTGTTATACAGCGCCGAACTAATAGTGTTATACACTGCCCAACTAATAGTGTTATACAGTGCCCAACTAATAGTGTTATACAGCGCCCAACTAATAGTGTTATACACTGCCCAACTAATAGTGTTATACACTGCCCAACTAATAGTGTTATACACCGCCCAACTAATAGTGTTATACAGTGCCCAACTAATAGTGTTATACACTGCCCAACTAATAGTGTTATACAGCGCCCAACTAATAGTGTTATACACAGCCCAACTAATAGTGTTATACAGTGCCCAACTAATAGTGTTATACACTGCCCAACTGATAGTGTTATACAGCGCCGAACTAATAGTGTTATACAGTGCCCAACTAATAGTGTTATACAGCACCCAACTAATAGTGTTATACAGTGCCCAACTGATAGTGTTATACACTGCCCAACTAATAGTGTTATACAGTGCCCAACTAATAGTGTTATACAGCGCCCAACTAATAGTGTTATACAGCACCCAACTAATAGTGTTATACACTGCCCAACTAATAGTGTTATACACTGCCCAACTAATAGTGTTATACACTGCCTAACTAATAGTGTTATACACCGCCCAACTAATAGTGTTATACACTGCCCAACTAATAGTGTTATACAGCGCCCAACTAATAGTGTTATACACAGCCCAACTTATAGTGTTATACACTGCCCAACTAATAGTGTTATACAGCGCCCAACTAATAGTGTTATACAGCGCCCAACTAATAGTGTTATACAGAGCCCAACTAATAGTGTTATACACCGCCCAACTAATAGTGTTATACAGAGCCCAACTAATAGTGTTATACAGCGCCCATCTAATAGTGTTATACAGCGCCCAACTAATAGTGTTATACAGCGCCCAACTAATAGTGTTATACACTGCCCAACTAATAGTGTTATACAGCGCCCAACTAATAGTGTTATACAGTGCCCAACTAATAGTGTTATACACCGCCCAACTAATAGTGTTATACACTGCCCAACTAATAGTGTTATACACTGCCCAACTAATAGTGTTATACAGCGCCCAACTAATAGTGTTATACAGCGCCCAACTAATAGTGTTATACACTGCCCAACTAATAGTGTTATACACTGCCCAACTAATAGTGTTATACAGTGTCCAACTAAAAGTGTTATACAGCGCCCAACTAATAGTGTTATACACTGCCCAACTAATAGTGTTATACAGCGCCCAACTAATAGTGTTATACACTGCCCAACTAATAGTGTTATACAGCGCCCAACTAATAGTGTTATACACCGCCCAACTAATAGTGTTATACAGTGCCCAACTAATAGTGTTATACAGCGCCCAACTAATAGTGTTATACACTTCCCAACTAATAGTGTTATACACTGCCCAACTAATAGTGTTATACAGCGCCCAACTAATAGTCTTATACACTGTGTAACTAATAGTGTTATACACTGCCCAACTAATAGTGTTATACAACGCCCAACTAATAGTGTTATACACTGCCCAACTAATAGTGTTATAGACCGCCCAACTAATAGTGTTATACAGCGCCCAACTAATAGTGTTATACAGCGCCCATCTAATAGTGTTATACAGTGCCCAACTAATAGTGTTATACAGCACCCAACTAATAGTGTTATACACCGCCCAACTAATAGTGTTATACAGCGCCCAACTAATAGTGTTATACACCGCCCAACTAATAGTGTTATACACCGCCCAACTAATAGTGTTATACAGCGCCAAATAATAGTGTTATACAGTGCCCAACTAATAGTGTTATACACCGCCCAACTAATAGTGTTATACAGTGCCCAACTAATAGTGTTATACACCGCCCAACTAATAGTGTTATACAGCGCCCAACTAATAGTGTTATACACTGCCCAACTAATAGTGTTATACAGCGCCCAACTAATAGTGTTATACAGCGCCCAACTAATAGTGTTATACAGCGCCCAACTAATAGTGTTATACACTGCCCAACTAATAGTGTTATACACTGCCCAACTAATAGTGTTATACAGTGTCCAACTAAAAGTGTTATACAGCACCCAACTAATAGTGTTATACACTGCCCAACTAATAGTGTTATACAGCGCCCAACTAATAGTGTTATACACTGCCCAACTAACAGTGTTATACAGCGCCCAACTAATAGTGTTATACACTGCTCAACTACTAGTGTTATACAGCGCCCAACTAATAGTGTTATACAGCGCCCAACTAATAGTGTTATACAGTGCCCAACTAATAGTGTTATACACTGCCCAACTAATAGTGTTATACACTTCCCAACTAATAGTGTTATACACTGCCCAACTAATAGTGTTATACAGCGCCCAACTAATAGTCTTATACACTGTGTAACTAATAGTGTTATACACTGCCCAACTAATAGTGTTATACACTGCCCAACTAATAGTGTTATACAGCGCCCAACTAATAGTGTTATACACTGCCCAACTAATAGTGTTATACAGCGCCCAACTAATAGTGTTATACACTGCCCAACTAATAGTGTTATACACTGCTCAACTAATAGTGTTATACACTGCCTAACTAATAGTGTTATACAGCGCCCAACTAATAGTGTTATACACTGCCCAACTTATAGTGTTATACAGTGCCCAACTAATAGTGTTATACACTGCCCAACTAATAGTGTTATACAGCGCCCGACTAATAGTGTTATACACTGCCCAACTAATAGTGTTATACAGTGCCCAACTAATAGTGTTATACACTGCCCAACTAATAGTGTTATACAGCGCCCAACTAATAGTGTTATACACTGCCCAACTAATAGTGTTATACAGCCCCCAACTAATAGTGTTATACAGTGCCCAACTAATAGTGTTATACAGCTCCCAACTAATAGTGTTATACAGTGCCCAACTAATAGTGTTATACAGTGCCCAACTAATAGTGTTATACAGCTCCCAACTAATAGTGTTATACAGTGCCCAACTAATAGTGTTATACACTGCCCAACTAATAGTGTTATACAGCACCCAACTAATAGTGTTATACACGGCCCAACTAATAGTGTTATACACTTCCCAACTAATAGTGTTATACACTGCCCAACTAATAGTGTTATACAGCGCCCAACTAATAGTGTGATACAGTGCCCAACTAATAGTGTTATACAGCCCCCAACTAATAGTGTTATACAGTGCCCAACTAATAGTGTTATACAGTGCCCAACTAATAGTGTTATACAGCGCCCAACTAATAGTGTTATACACTGCCCAACTAATAGTGTTATACACTGCCCAACTAATAGTGTTATACACTGCCCAACTAATAGTGTTATACAGCGCCCAACTAATAGTGTGATACAGTGCCCAACTAATAGTGTTATACAGCCCCCAACTAATAGTGTTATACAGTGCCCAACTAATAGTGTTATACAGTGCCCAACTAATAGTGTTATACAGCGCCCAACTAATAGTGTTATACAGTGCCCAAGTAATAGTGTTATACAGCGCCCAACTAATAGTGTTATACAGTGCCCAACTAATAGTGTTATACAGTGCCCAACTAATAGTGTTATACACTGCCCAACTAATAGTGTTATACAGCGCCCGACTAATAGTGTTATACACTGCCCAACTAATAGTGTTATACAGTGCCCAACTAATAGTGTTATACACTGCCCAACTAATAGTGTTATACACTGCCCAACTAATAGTGTTATACAGCGCCCAACTAATAGTGTTATACAGCGCCCAACTAATAGTGTTATACAGCGCCCAACTAATAGTGTTATACACCGCCCAACTAATAGTGTTATACAGTGCCCAACTAATAGTGTTATACAGCGCCCAACTAATAGTGTTATACACTGCCCAACTAATAGTGTTATACACTGCCCAACTAATAGTGTTATACACTGCCCAACTAATAGTGTTATACAGCCCCCAACTAATAGTGTTATACACTGCCCAACTAATAGTGTTATACACTGCCCAACTAATAGTGTTATACAGCCCCCAACTAATAGTGTTATACACTGCCCAACTAATAGTGTTATACAGCCCCCAACTAATAGTGTTATACACTGCCCAACTAATAGTGTTATACAGCGCCCAACTAATAGTGTTATACACTGCCCAACTAATAGTGTTATACACTGCCCAACTAATAGTGTTATACAGCGCCCAACTAATAGTGTTATACAGTGCCCAACTAATAGTGTTATACACTGCCCAACTAATAGTGTTATACACTGCCCAACTAATAGTGTTATACAATATACAACTAATAGTGTTATACACTGCCCAACTAATAGTGTTATACAGTACTCAACTAATAGTGTTATACAGCGCCCAACTAATAGTGTTATACAGTGCCCAACTAATAGTGTTATACACTGCCCAACTAATAGTGTTATACAGCGCCCAACTAATAGTGTTATACACTGCCCAACTAATAGTGTTAATGTTTAAATAAAACTACCAAATATCAGTCTAATAATTTGTGTAATAATAATCAGTGTAATAATTTGATGCATAAAGCAAGTTTGGAATTACAACCTGATGTGTTGCCACATGACATCCTGATATAAATTTTTGGGTAGATTTCTTTCCATGTCTTACAGTACTTTTGCTCTTTTCTGCCCATAACAACCAATCACAGCTTAGCTTTTAATGTACATGAGCCCTGATGAGATGAAAGCTGAGCTGTGATTGGTTTCTATGGGCAGCAATGATTATTCCTCCTGTAAGACTGTGATAATTCTGTACCATATTGTGGAAAAGACGCTGCCCTCACCTGTATATCCTGATTTTCTTATCTGTCCGGAATATTCTCTGAGAGTGAAGTGCAGAGACGTCTCCTGGTTTTATATATGGCATCACCTATTGATTTTTTAATGAAAATTATTGAGAATTTCTTCAGAGCTGCTATCTAAATCTGGTACGGTTAGATTGGTAATCTATTGTTTGCACAGGCTTTAGGCATGGTTACCTTCTGATATAATAATCAGGTATCCTCCTTGTAGCCAAATATTATAAAACAATTCTACATAACACTGCACCACTTCCGTCTATACGGCCCAAGAATGAACCGTATCTCCAGTCACTGATTAAAGTTCCTCATTCAAACTTATATAGGCTCCTCAGAGCTCAGGGAACTGAGGTGACCCGACCCCCCTCTATATAGTAATAATGTCCCCTGCTGAACCCTCCATACAGTAATAATACCTCCTGCTGTGCCCCCACATAGTAATAATGTCTCCTGCTGCGCCCTCCATATAGTAATAATTTCTCCTGCTGTGCCCTCCATATAGTAATAATGCCCCCTGCTGTGTCCTCCATATAATAGTAATACCTCCTGCTGTGCCCCCATATAGTAATAATGTCTCCTGCTGTACCCTTCATATAGTAATAATTTCTCCTGCTGTGCCCTCCATATAGTAATAATGTCCCCCGCTGAACCCTCCATACAGTAATAATGCCTCCTGCTGTGCCCCCATATAGTAATAATGTCCCCAGCTGAACCCTACATAGAGTAATAATGCCTCCTTCAAGGGCGGTATTACCAGCTGCTGCTGCCCTAAGCACTAAACCTGAAGACGCTCCATCTTGGGGAGCGTGGGGGAGTGTGGTTTCGGCCACATGCATTTCTCTACATGTAAAAACATTGTCTGAATCTGTTTTTCATGGTTTTTAACGGCTTAAAGTGACTCTGTACCCACAATCTGACCCCCCAAACCACTTGTACCTTCGGATAGCTGCTTTTAATCCAAGACCTGTCCTGGGGTCAGTTCGGCAGGTGATGCAGTTATTGTCCAAAAAACAACTTTTAAACTTGCCCAAACAAGCCCAACGGCCGGGGCTTACATTTGTATATGCATTACGCTGGCACACCCTCTCTGTCCTTCCTCCCCACCCTCCTCAGCATTAGGAATGATCCAGGAACATTTACTGCTGTTTGAGCTTTGCACCGGTGTCTTAACGATCCAGCCCATGTTCATTATACACACAGGTGGGGAATAGGAAGCAATCTGCCTGGAGCATTCCTAATGATGAGGAGGATGGGGAGGAAGGACGGAGAGGTGGTGCCAGCCTAATGCATATACAAATGTAAGCCCCGGCCATTGGGCACGTTTGGGCAGGTTTAAAAGTTGTTTTTTGGACAATAACTGCATCACCTGTCGAACGGACCCCAGGACAGATCTTGGATTAAAAGCCGCTATCTGAAGGTACAAGCGGTTTGGGGGGTCAGATTGTGGGTACAGAGTCACTTTAAACATAAACAATGTTCCACATTGAATTACTAGATTTTCTGGCAAGTCTGAACGGGAGGTGGAAGACTAGAAAAATAAAAAAAATTAAAAAGTTGTTTCCTTCCCCCTGCTCCCTGGTGCTGTCCCAGGAACAGGACCATGGGTGCCTAGTGGTAAATACAGCCCTGCCTCATGCTGTGCCTCCATATAGTAATAATGTCCCTGTCGTGCCTCTGTGGTGTCCCACCACGGGTGTTGCTAGTAGATACACCCTTTGCAAAAGCCTGTACTCCAAGTGTAAGTGGTAATGTAGTCGTAATTGAGTTTTGCCACTAGATGTCTGTGGTGTGAGCCCCCGGTGATGTTGTGTCGGAGGATCGGCTGGTCTCTTGCTAGGTGGTGAAGTGTAACGCCACTCTGGTGGACCTTAAGCAGGGCCGCTTCTGCCATGAGGCAAAATGAGCATTCCGCCTCAGGCGGCAGATTTTGCGGTTCTGCAGGGGGCGGCATAATGTTCCCCCTGCTGTCATTTTTGTTAAATTTCACTTAACAAAAATGAGAACTGCCGTGCAGCCGCTCACCTGTCCCGCTGCTCACTGCGGGTGGGCACTGGGGTTCGGGGCTTGCTGTGGGTGGGCGCGGGGGTTCGGGGACTTGCTGGTGGAGGGCGAAGGGGTTTGGGGCTTGCTGCGGGTGGGCGCAGGGGTTCGGGGCTTGCTGCGGGTGGCTAGTGAGGGGGTGGCAGAGACCCCAGAATCGGCCCTGACCTTAAGATGTTACTTCATGAAGCCAGTGCCGGTAGACGCTAGTTCCCTTGATAAAGCACTTGATAAGACACTTGATTGTACAATAACCAGATCTGTGACAGGAATAGTGTGAGGAGTACAGTCGTGCTGACTGAGTAGCGTGTTAAGAGATACAAAGAAGCAGAGGATCAGAGAGGAGGATGTCGTGGGAGTCCCAACCCAAGTAATACTGTGCTCTGCCAGGATGTTTGAGGATGAGGTAGGAGAATACTTTTTTTTTTTGACCAAATAGTTATTATTAAAGAATTTGCATTTTTTAAATACACAAAACCGCAGGGAGGCTAGTACAATAGCCCAAGCCCTGCGCAGAACAATACAGAACAGAAAATAAAAGAGATACACAACAAATTGGCAACAACCAACCTAGTGCAAAGGGCAACCCTTCAAAAGAGAAGAGATACGCATCAGTATAGACAGTAAACCAGTAGATAGGTGCCATATCTTTCATTATAAACAGAAAACTCCTAGATACATGATTAGGTGGCCGGTGAGGGAGAGAGCCTACCTCTAGTAAGTGATGGCGGTGCCATACCGGGGGTATCCAGCCAAGGGGCCCAGATCTTCTCAAACTTTTTCATCGCCTCCCGCTTTTCATAGGCATATTTATCATTGGCAATGAGCCAGTTGACTTTAGCTACAAAGACAGTACTCGTCGGAGGATCCTGGTCAAGCCAGGATTGAGCTATCAGCTTTCTAGCCATATACAAGATCCTAGCAACAGCAACTTTACCAGGATTAGGTAAGGCTATGTCCTCTACGTAGCCTAAAATGCAAACTAAGGGAGACTGTTCAAGGTGAACAGAATAGGCTTTGTGGATAATTGAAGCAACCTCCTGCCAATACGTTGTTAATTTTGGGCACCGCCAGAACATGTGCAGGATCCCTCCCTCGTCTCTCCGGCACCGAGAGGTAGGAGAATACTTAGAAGAAGAAAAGAATACTTGTGCACGTGTATTGACCTTTGGGTCTTCACACCACCTAATGCTCACCAATGTCGGGTGACCCTGCCTATGAGGCCCTAGACCTTGTTACCTGGGATGAGCGGAATGCTGAGGATTTCCTGCTGACAACCGCACTGCGAGAGAGAGTTCCTAGGCTCTTAGCAACTTTGCTCTATCCAGATCAGTTCCTAGCTTACTGCTATCTGTGGATGCTGTCTGTGGATACTGTGACTCTCCTAGCTTTTTCGAAGGGTGTAACCAATAGCAACACCCATGGTGGGACACCACATGTCGCTGTATGTATATCTTGTACCTAGGTGTTGCACAGCTGTAGTACTCAAGGGGTTAGCGTTGTTTGTGACTTGTGCACCAGTGAGAGCTCTTTCTTCTTTTCTACCTATTTCTTTTCTTCTTTCTTCTCTTATGCTCTCTTCTTACCCACTCACAGCAGGTATTACATACCCTGTAGGAGGGAGTCACATGGGGAGAGGAAGTGTTAGTGAGTCTTAGTCCCATTGTTGAGCAGAGCAGACGCAAGCCAGCTCGGTCCCAACAGCAGCCAAGCTGGGCCCTGGCTTATGCCAGGTCCCCTGTTAGAGGACAAGTCCAGTGTAGTCTAGTCTAGTCTACAGACACACATGGGAAGCACAGACACTCGTTTCTTGAAAGCAATTCTTCTACACACTATGCAGTGTTAAACACTCTCAGAGAGGACAAGTCAGGGATCATCCCAGCCCACACCGTGAACAAGTCTAATGGTGCAGGACAGTATCCTATAACAGAGGAAGTGATCCAGATAGAGCAAAGTTGCTAGAAGCCTATGAACTCTATCTCACAGTGCAGGTGTCAGCAGGTAACCCTCAGCATTCCGCTCATCCCAGGTGACAGGTCATTTCCTTTGATAAGCAACGAAGATTCAGGGTTATCCAAGACTCCTATACGGGCGAGCATGTTCGTGTAAGTCGTAGAGCAGTCAAGAGATCCTACATTCCTGCGACCAGACAACCTGAAAGAGGGGGAGATTGTTGATTCCACCCCTTACATCTTTGAACGAGAAAGATGGGCAGCAGCTGTCACTAGACCCCGGCATTTTATCCAAGAGCCGTTTCAGCCCACTGCATCACAGGACTGGAACAAAACCTGGGAAGCTTACCATAGGCGGAAAGCCATGGAGGAACAGATTGTTGTGGCTGCTACCATTTGTTCCCGAGCTCCACCAGTACCTGAGCACATTGTCAGGCGGAGACCTGCTGCTCCAGCCACTCCAGCTTCTCCTGCTGCAGCTGTGTCAGAGGTATGCACAGTGTCCCAGGTACAGCCCCAGGTCACCTACAACGTTGTTGTGACCACAACTCCAATGCCAGTAACAATGATAGCTACTGCATCCACCATGACAGAGGACTGTCTATGCTCTTGGAGGCTTGGACCCAGGAGGCTTCATCCAGCACAACCTAGGAAGAGATCCCCAGCCAAGGAACTGATGCATTATATCACCAACCAGGATGCATATGGACAGATGCATCCAGTACTACTGATTTTATTGTGAATGATTGTACTATTGCCCAAGGTCAACAAAGTTTTATTTGCACTTGTTTTATAATATATGTTTGCATTTCATAACCCATGTTGTGCCTTTAACCAAACGTCTAGTCTTTTTCTCCAGGTGTTACGGCTTTTCTCAAGTGGGGGAGTATGTGGTGTCTTACTACGGGTGTTGCTAGTAGTTACACCCTTCGCAAAAGCCTGTATTTTTTGTATGTAAGTGGTGATGTAGTAGTAACCAAGTTTCGCCACAAGATGTAAGCATATGTACTTAGTTGCTGCACAGCTGTAGTATTGCAAGGGTTATTGTCTATCTGTATGTCACATGGACCTGTAGACCAAAGAGTATGTTTTCTTCTTCTGTCCTCTTCACCCATTCACAGCACACCCTACAGGGGCTGTAGATAGGAAGTCACATGGGTAGAGGAAGTGTAGAGGTATTTTCTCACTAGACTCTGTAGAGGAAGGACACAAGCCAGAACACTCTCTACAGTGGTCCAGTTGGGCCCTGGCCCTCTGCCAGGTCCCCAGTCTTAGTGTGCAGTCTAGAAGCAAACTCAAGCACATGAAGTTAACCTTTTCTCCTCAAGTAACTCTACTCAACACTATGCAGTGTTGAACCCTTCACTAGAGAGGACAAGTCAGAAATCATCTCAACCCACACTGTGGACAAGGAAACAGTGCAGGACAGTATCCGCAAGGCTAGAAACTGATCCGGATAGAGCAAAGTTGCTAGAAGTCTATGAACTCTATCTTGCAGCACAGGTGTCAGCAGGTAACCCTCAGCATTCCGCTCATCCCAGGTAACAAGGTCTGGGGCTTGTGTCACCCGCCATGATGGGTCTCCCGACACTGGTAGGGCAATAGGTGGTGCGAAGACCACAGAGTCAAAACACGGCCACAAGTATTCTCTCTCTCTTCAAGTATTCTTCTACCTCTACCTCCAACATCCTGGCAGAGCACAGTACTACTTGGGTTGGGACCCTAACTTATCAAGTGTCTTATTAAGAATAAAGTGTTATTTCATCTCCCCTTTCTGTGTGTGGCAGTGCCAATAGTCGGGGTGAAAGAGATAAGGGTGCACAACGGGTATAGGTTGTAGGTGCTTCTCACGGACGGGTTGGTAACCCCAATATATAGCAATAGAAAACTCCGTAGCACTCTTTTCATGCAATCATTTATAACAGTTTATTTGACAGCGTGATGGGAACAAAGCCAGGCATATACACAATATTGGTGCAAAGAAGAAAATTGCTTATATTTAGGCGACTGGTGACGTTTCGACCCTACCAGGGTCTTTTTCAACGTCGCTGTGAAGAGAAGAGTATATACATAAGTACCTGGTCATAGTACATAGAATGAGTAAAAAGGACATCATGGAGTAATCTTTAAACAATCATGAAGCCTAGATTAATAGTGGACTAAATATACAGATGATGGATAATGGCATCACTTAGTATTAAGGAAGGAATGGTATCTCAGGGTCTGCATAAGCGAGGATCCCTGTGGTATATATATCTCTATATATAGATATGACTATATCAACAAAGAAAACATGCTGGTATACATTATATTAGTGCAGAAAACACTGGTACTAAAAAGGAGGGGGTCTCATCTATCTGGAAAGCGGTATACAGTATATACTAGACATCTTTGTTAAAGGGATATCATATTGCAAGGAATATCATGAATAATCATGTAGGTAAATACAGTCAGGATCACTAGTCAATGAGATGTGGTGGGGAAAGAAATAGGGAGACCGGTATGGAGGGGGTATGGAGGGGACATGAGACAGGCAAGGTATGGGGATGATAGGTGAGGTTTGGGAAATAGCATAAGGAGATGGTATGGTCCATGGGGTATGGAGGGTAAGGTAAGCAGAGCAGGCAAAGAGAAAAAGAGAAGGGTCACGATGGGAGAGATAGGGATAGAGCTGGCTCTTACCGGTAGGTATTAGGAGCAGGAGCGCTCCTGGCGTTCTCCTGTGCGTGTCAAGCGCTGTGTGCTGTCGGCCGGGCTGGCCGCGCTCTAAAAGCCCGAGAACCGGAAGTGCCGGCGCGTCACTTCCGGTTTGCCGGCTTATGCGTTCCACAGTGGAACGCATCGGGAAATTACATGCTGTGAAGGGGCAGGCTATATCGTATCTGTCAATTGGGACACAGTATGAGTGTATGGGGTGATAGATGTGGTTGGGACCTAGATAATAGCTGTAGCAAATGTAAATTATGGAGTTGTAGCAACTAAGAATCTGCAATGGGATAGGTAATGATATGTATGGAGTCAGTCAACCTGGGATATGGATAATAGGATGATCTGGACAAAGAAGCAGAATATAGATGGATAAAGAGCAATAGGGTAGTAAGTGGAACAGACACATAAGGATCAAGGAGGGGGTGGGGGGAAGAGGGGGGGGGGGGGGGGAGGGGAAGAAGGGGGGAAAGGGGGGGGGGGGGGGCCCGGACCGGGGGGGGGGGGCATACTACCTCCTGGAATCTGAGGATGGTGTGACTAGTTGACCTGGAAAGTAAATAGGTACAAAGTCAATATATCGGTACAGTAAACACATAATGTCATGCAGTATATACATCAAAACAAAATATCGTATTCACGGTTTAAGCCATTGGGAGTGAGAGTCTGAAGTGTGTGAATCCAATAGGATTCGCGTTTCCTCAGTAGTAGGTTCACATTACCACCTCTTCTTGGGTGGTTAACTTGTTCCAGTACTTGGAACCTCAATTGTGCCACCGTATGTCCTTTATCCACAAAATGTTCCGGGATGGGGAGCCACGTTTTCTTACAGCGTATTGTAGACTTGTGGCTGCTCATCCTGTCCTTCACCCTCTGAGAAGTCTCGCCTACGTAGGCGAGTCCGCAGGGGCACTTGATCATGTATATTACATTGCGGCTGTTGCATGTAAAATGTCCCTTGACCTTGAAGGATTTTCCTGTTAGTGGGTGTGAGAATTGTTCACCCTTGATAACATTTGAACAGCTCATGCAGCCCAGGCAGGGGAATGTGCCGTTCAATTTGGGGTTGAGCACGGTTTGTCTGGGGCCTCTATTGAGGCTACCTATGTCAGCCCTGATGAGTGTGTTGCGGATGTTCGGAGGGCGTTTAAGACACATCATGACAGGTTCAGAGAATTCTGGAATGTGCGGATATGATTTATTGAGAATTGGCCAGTGTTTCTTGACTATTTGTTGGATTTTGGGAATCACGGGGTGGTACGTGTGTACAAATGGGATACGAGGGACTTTGTTTTCTTTACGTGTGGTTGGGTTATTGGATAAAGAGCGTGCTCTTTCTTGTTGTAGTAATAATTTGGGATATCCGCGGTCCTGGAATTTAGTGGCCATATTGTCTATTCGCTCTGGTATCAATGTGTTGTCCGAGACTATTCTGGTCACTCTTTTGAACTGGGATCTAGGAAGTGAGAGTTTGGTGGCTCTAGGATGGCAGCTTTTAAAGTGGAGTAGGCTATTTCGGTCTGTGGGTTTGGAATAGATATCGGTGCTAATTAGGCCTTCCGGGTTTTTGATGACTAATGTGTCTAAGAAACAAATTTGCTGTGGGTCTTGGTGTATTGTGAATTGGAGCTCGGGGCGGATACTGTTCATGTATGTGAAAAATTGTGTCAAGGTGTCTTCTGTGCCGTGCCAGATGCAGAACACGTCATCGATGTACCTATACCAGCAGAGTGCATGGGTTTGGAACAGTGGGTGTGTGTAGATGTGTTCTGATTCGAATAGGGCCATGTAGCTATTTGCGTATGGAGGCGCCACATTCGAACCCATCGCGGTTCCGCATTGCTGCATGTAATAGGTATCGCCAAAAAGAAAAAAGTTTTTGTGTAACACTATGTGTAGTAGCTCTATGCAAAAGTCGGCTGCTTGACTAGATAGGTCAGTTGTGGTAAGAAGGGTTCTCACTGCATGTATGCCTTTGTCATGTTGGATGGAGGTGTATAGGCTGTTTACGTCGAGTGTGACGAGTAGGCTGGAGGGTGGGATTTGTTTCAAAGTTCTAAGATTCTGTAGGAAATGTCCAGTGTCAAGGATGAAGGATGGAGTGTTCTTGATGAGGGGGGTTATAATTTTCTCAAGGAAAATGGATAATGGGGACAGGATGGAGTCTGTGGAGGCGACTATGGGGCGTCCTGGGGGTTGTTGTAGTGATTTGTGGATCTTAGGTAGGATGTAGAACACCGGTGTTATGGGGTGTGGGTTGGTCAGAAATGTTTGTGTCTTTTTGTCAATAGTTTTATTGTTCACAGCTCTCTCTAGTAGCTCTGTTATGCATGAGCGGATGGTAGGGGTTGGGTCATGTGGGAGTGGTGTGTATGTAGTTGAATCGCCCAACTGGCGTTCGATCTCAGCAATGTAGTCGCATTTGTCCATGACCACTGTGGCTCCCCCTTTATCAGCGGGTTTAATCACTATTTGTTTGTTGGACTGTAGTGTCTTGAGTGCTTGTCTCTCAATAGGGGGTAGATTGTTGTGAGTGGGTAAATTACCTCTTTGTGTTTCTTTTATGACGGCTTTCACGTCTCGATCTATGAGAGAGATTGCCGTTTCGGTGGCATGGAAAGTTCGGGGAGGGTTAAATGGGCTCCGATTACGGAGACCCATGTCTGAAATGGATAGTTCTGTTGTGTCTGTGGCCTCTCTGTTCGGGAGTGGGGCAGGTATAGATCCAAAGTGGGTCTTTAATCTTAAAGTTCTATAGAAGTTATTCAGTTCTTGTTCTAGTAAGAAAGTGTTGAGAGGACAGGTCGGGCAGAACGACAGGCCCTTCTGGAGGACCTGTAGTTCTGCAGGGGATAAGATGTGTGAGGAGATGTTGACCACCAGGTTTGTGGGCTTACCTGGGACCGGGTCTGCATTCTTGGCCCGTAGTCTCTGGAACCTCTTCCCCGCCCTCCTCGTGGGTTTCTTGAGCCTCGGCGTGGACCTAAAAAACGTTGTTGGTGACCTTGTGATGATGCATCGCTGCTGGAGCTGCTTGTGTCTCTCCATTGGTACTGGCGTCGAGGTGGGCCGAACTGGGATGGCTGGGTGGACTCTTGCCACTTGTAGACTTGGTTGTTCAAGTAATCTTCAGCGTCCCGATGGAATTTCTCTCTCTTACGGTACTCGAGGGTTTGTTTGTATTCTGACAAGCCCTTCTGGGTCTTTGTCTTCAATGTCTCCCACTCTTCGGGATTTAGGGATGTTGAGAGTTGTTCTTCAGTAGCTCTCACCTTTTCTTTGGTTGTTGTGATGGATTTCTGCAGAAATTCCAAGGTTAATAAGATAATATCCAGTGAACTTTTATCAAGTATTGCTTGGAATTTTTCGCAATACTCCTTATCCTCAATGAAGAGGGTCGGTCTTAGGTTGCTCCTTAGACCTCGTGGTATCCTATTGGACCGGTGGTATTCCGCTAGGGTCGCGCTGTGTAATTCGTGCGCTATCAATCTGCGGGATTCCTTCTCATAATGACGGGATCTCAGTTCGTGTGAAGGGATCCTCAGAAAATCGCTTGATGTGGTCACCTGCGATAGGATGGTGGTGGCTGCACGTTCATCATAGTTGGTGGTAGGGGTCGACATCTAGGGGACCCGGTGCACTACTCCACAAGCAATATAGGTAGAAAGAGATAAGGGTGCACAACGGGTATAGGTTGTAGGTGCTTCTCACGGACGGGTTGGTAACCCCAATATATAGCAATAGAAAACTCCGTAGCACTCTTTTCATGCAATAATTTATAACAGTTTATTTGACAGCGTGATGGGAACAAAGCCAGGCATATACACAATATTGGTGCAAAGAAGAAAATTGCTTATATTTAGGCGACTGGTGACGTTTCGACCCTACCAGGGTCTTTTTCAACGTCGCTGTGAAGAGAAGAGTATATACATAAGTACCTGGTCATAGTACATAGAATGAGTAAAAAGGACATCATGGAGTAATCTTTAAACAATCATGAAGCCTAGATTAATAGTGGACTAAATATACAGATGATGGATAATGGCATCACTTAGTATTAAGGAAGGAATGGCTTAAACCGTGAATACGATATTTTGTTTTGATGTATATACTGCATGACATTATGTGTTTACTGTACCGATATATTGACTTTGTACCTATTTACTTTCCAGGTCAACTAGTCACACCATCCTCAGATTCCAGGAGGTAGTATGCCCCCCCTCCCCTGTCCGGTCCCCCCCCCCCCCTTTCCCCCCTTCTTCCCCTCCCCCCCCCCCCCCTCTTCCCCCCACCCCCTCCTTGATCCTTATGTGTCTGTTCCACTTACTACCCTATTGCTCTTTATCCATCTATATTCTGCTTCTTTGTCCAGATCATCCTATTATCCATATCCCAGGTTGACTGACTCCATACATATCATTACCTATCCCATTGCAGATTCTTAGTTGCTACAACTCCATAATTTACATTTGCTACAGCTATTATCTAGGTCCCAACCACATCTATCACCCCATACACTCATACTGTGTCCCAATTGACAGATACGATATAGCCTGCCCCTTCACAGCATGTAATTTCCCGATGCGTTCCACTGTGGAACGCATAAGCCGGCAAACCGGAAGTGACGCGCCGGCACTTCCGGTTCTCGGGCTTTTAGAGCGCGGCCAGCCCGGCCGACAGCACACAGCGCTTGACACGCACAGGAGAACGCCAGGAGCGCTCCTGCTCCTAATACCTACCGGTAAGAGCCAGCTCTATCCCTATCTCTCCCATCGTGACCCTTCTCTTTTTCTCTTTGCCTGCTCTGCTTACCTTACCCTCCATACCCCATGGACCATACCATCTCCTTATGCTATTTCCCAAACCTCACCTATCATCCCCATACCTTGCCTGTCTCATGTCCCCTCCATACCCCCTCCATACCGGTCTCCCTATTTCTTTCCCCACCACATCTCATTGACTAGTGATCCTGACTGTATTTACCTACATGATTATTCATGATATTCCTTGCAATATGATATCCCTTTAACAAAGATGTCTAGTATATACTGTATACCGCTTTCCAGATAGATGAGACCCCCTCCTTTTTAGTACCAGTGTTTTCTGCACTAATATAATGTATACCAGCATGTTTTCTTTGTTGATATAGTCATATCTATATATATAGAGATATATATACCACAGGGATCCTCGCTTATGCAGACCCTGAGATACCATTCCTTCCTTAATACTAAGTGATGCCATTATCCATCATCTGTATATTTAGTCCACTATTAATCTAGGCTTCATGATTGTTTAAAGATTACTCCATGATGTCCTTTTTACTCATTCTATGTACTATGACCAGGTACTTATGTATATACTCTTCTCTTCACAGCGACGTTGAAAAAGACCCTGGTAGGGTCGAAACGTCACCAGTCGCCTAAATATAAGCAATTTTCTTCTTTGCACCAATATTGTGTATATGCCTGGCTTTGTTCCCATCACGCTGTCAAATAAACTGTTATAAATTATTGCATGAAAAGAGTGCTACGGAGTTTTCTATTGCTATATATTGGGGTTACCAACCCGTCCGTGAGAAGCACCTACAACCTATACCCGTTGTGCACCCTTATCTCTTTCTACCTATATTGCTTGTGGAGTAGTGCACCGGGTCCCCTCGATGTCGACCCCTACCACCAACTATGATGAACGTGCAGCCACCACCATCCTATCGCAGGTGACCACATCAAGCGATTTTCTGAGGATCCCTTCACACGAACTGAGATCCCGTCATTATGAGAAGGAATCCCGCAGATTGATAACGCACGAATTACACAGCGCGACCCTAGCGGAATACCACCGGTCCAATAGGATACCACGAGGTCTAAGGAGCAACCTAAGACCGACCCTCTTCATTGAGGATAAGGAGTATTGCGAAAAATTCCAAGCAATACTTGATAAAAGTTCACTGGATATTATCTTATTAACCTTGGAATTTCTGCAGAAATCCATCACAACAACCAAAGAAAAGGTGAGAGCTACTGAAGAACAACTCTCAACATCCCTAAATCCCGAAGAGTGGGAGACATTGAAGACAAAGACCCAGAAGGGCTTGTCAGAATACAAACAAACCCTCGAGTACCGTAAGAGAGAGAAATTCCATCGGGACGCTGAAGATTACTTGAACAACCAAGTCTACAAGTGGCAAGAGTCCACCCAGCCATCCCAGTTCGGCCCACCTCGACGCCAGTACCAATGGAGAGACACAAGCAGCTCCAGCAGCGATGCATCATCACAAGGTCACCAACAACGTTTTTTAGGTCCACGCCGAGGCTCAAGAAACCCACGAGGAGGGCGGGGAAGAGGTTCCAGAGACTACGGGCCAAGAATGCAGACCCGGTCCCAGGTAAGCCCACAAACCTGGTGGTCAACATCTCCTCACACATCTTATCCCCTGCAGAACTACAGGTCCTCCAGAAGGGCCTGTCGTTCTGCCCGACCTGTCCTCTCAACACTTTCTTACTAGAACAAGAACTGAATAACTTCTATAGAACTTTAAGATTAAAGACCCACTTTGGATCTATACCTGCCCCACTCCCGAACAGAGAGGCCACAGACACAACAGAACTATCCATTTCAGACATGGGTCTCCGTAATCGGAGCCCATTTAACCCTCCCCGAACTTTCCATGCCACCGAAACGGCAATCTCTCTCATAGATCGAGACGTGAAAGCCGTCATAAAAGAAACACAAAGAGGTAATTTACCCACTCACAACAATCTACCCCCTATTGAGAGACAAGCACTCAAGACACTACAGTCCAACAAACAAATAGTGATTAAACCCGCTGATAAAGGGGGAGCCACAGTGGTCATGGACAAATGCGACTACATTGCTGAGATCGAACGCCAGTTGGGCGATTCAACTACATACACACCACTCCCACATGACCCAACCCCTACCATCCGCTCATGCATAACAGAGCTACTAGAGAGAGCTGTGAACAATAAAACTATTGACAAAAAGACACAAACATTTCTGACCAACCCACACCCCATAACACCGGTGTTCTACATCCTACCTAAGATCCACAAATCACTACAACAACCCCCAGGACGCCCCATAGTCGCCTCCACAGACTCCATCCTGTCCCCATTATCCATTTTCCTTGAGAAAATTATAACCCCCCTCATCAAGAACACTCCATCCTTCATCCTTGACACTGGACATTTCCTACAGAATCTTAGAACTTTGAAACAAATCCCACCCTCCAGCCTACTCGTCACACTCGACGTAAACAGCCTATACACCTCCATCCAACATGACAAAGGCATACATGCAGTGAGAACCCTTCTTACCACAACTGACCTATCTAGTCAAGCAGCCGACTTTTGCATAGAGCTACTACACATAGTGTTACACAAAAACTTTTTTCTTTTTGGCGATACCTATTACATGCAGCAATGCGGAACCGCGATGGGTTCGAATGTGGCGCCTCCATACGCAAATAGCTACATGGCCCTATTCGAATCAGAACACATCTACACACACCCACTGTTCCAAACCCATGCACTCTGCTGGTATAGGTACATCGATGACGTGTTCTGCATCTGGCACGGCACAGAAGACACCTTGACACAATTTTTCACATACATGAACAGTATCCGCCCCGAGCTCCAATTCACAATACACCAAGACCCACAGCAAATTTGTTTCTTAGACACATTAGTCATCAAAAACCCGGAAGGCCTAATTAGCACCGATATCTATTCCAAACCCACAGACCGAAATAGCCTACTCCACTTTAAAAGCTGCCATCCTAGAGCCACCAAACTCTCACTTCCTAGATCCCAGTTCAAAAGAGTGACCAGAATAGTCTCGGACAACACATTGATACCAGAGCGAATAGACAATATGGCCACTAAATTCCAGGACCGCGGATATCCCAAATTATTACTACAACAAGAAAGAGCACGCTCTTTATCCAATAACCCAACCACACGTAAAGAAAACAAAGTCCCTCGTATCCCATTTGTACACACGTACCACCCCGTGATTCCCAAAATCCAACAAATAGTCAAGAAACACTGGCCAATTCTCAATAAATCATATCCGCACATTCCAGAATTCTCTGAACCTGTCATGATGTGTCTTAAACGCCCTCCGAACATCCGCAACACACTCATCAGGGCTGACATAGGTAGCCTCAATAGAGGCCCCAGACAAACCGTGCTCAACCCCAAATTGAACGGCACATTCCCCTGCCTGGGCTGCATGAGCTGTTCAAATGTTATCAAGGGTGAACAATTCTCACACCCACTAACAGGAAAATCCTTCAAGGTCAAGGGACATTTTACATGCAACAGCCGCAATGTAATATACATGATCAAGTGCCCCTGCGGACTCGCCTACGTAGGCGAGACTTCTCAGAGGGTGAAGGACAGGATGAGCAGCCACAAGTCTACAATACGCTGTAAGAAAACGTGGCTCCCCATCCCGGAACATTTTGTGGATAAAGGACATACGGTGGCACAATTGAGGTTCCAAGTACTGGAACAAGTTAACCACCCAAGAAGAGGTGGTAATGTGAACCTACTACTGAGGAAACGCGAATCCTATTGGATTCACACACTTCAGACTCTCACTCCCAATGGCTTAAACCGTGAATACGATATTTTGTTTTGATGTATATACTGCATGACATTATGTGTTTACTGTACCGATATATTGACTTTGTACCTATTTACTTTCCAGGTCAACTAGTCACACCATCCTCAGATTCCAGGAGGTAGTATGCCCCCCCTCCCCTGTCCGGTCCCCCCCCCCCCCCTTTCCCCCCTTCTTCCCCCTCCCCCCCCCCCCCCTCTTCCCCCCACCCCCTCCTTGATCCTTATGTGTCTGTTCCACTTACTACCCTATTGCTCTTTATCCATCTATATTCTGCTTCTTTGTCCAGATCATCCTATTATCCATATCCCAGGTTGACTGACTCCATACATATCATTACCTATCCCATTGCAGATTCTTAGTTGCTACAACTCCATAATTTACATTTGCTACAGCTATTATCTAGGTCCCAACCACATCTATCACCCCATACACTCATACTGTGTCCCAATTGACAGATACGATATAGCCTGCCCCTTCACAGCATGTAATTTCCCGATGCGTTCCACTGTGGAACGCATAAGCCGGCAAACCGGAAGTGACGCGCCGGCACTTCCGGTTCTCGGGCTTTTAGAGCGCGGCCAGCCCGGCCGACAGCACACAGCGCTTGACACGCACAGGAGAACGCCAGGAGCGCTCCTGCTCCTAATACCTACCGGTAAGAGCCAGCTCTATCCCTATCTCTCCCATCGTGACCCTTCTCTTTTTCTCTTTGCCTGCTCTGCTTACCTTACCCTCCATACCCCATGGACCATACCATCTCCTTATGCTATTTCCCAAACCTCACCTATCATCCCCATACCTTGCCTGTCTCATGTCCCCTCCATACCCCCTCCATACCGGTCTCCCTATTTCTTTCCCCACCACATCTCATTGACTAGTGATCCTGACTGTATTTACCTACATGATTATTCATGATATTCCTTGCAATATGATATCCCTTTAACAAAGATGTCTAGTATATACTGTATACCGCTTTCCAGATAGATGAGACCCCCTCCTTTTTAGTACCAGTGTTTTCTGCACTAATATAATGTATACCAGCATGTTTTCTTTGTTGATATAGTCATATCTATATATATAGAGATATATATACCACAGGGATCCTCGCTTATGCAGACCCTGAGATACCATTCCTTCCTTAATACTAAGTGATGCCATTATCCATCATCTGTATATTTAGTCCACTATTAATCTAGGCTTCATGATTGTTTAAAGATTACTCCATGATGTCCTTTTTACTCATTCTATGTACTATGACCAGGTACTTATGTATATACTCTTCTCTTCACAGCGACGTTGAAAAAGACCCTGGTAGGGTCGAAACGTCACCAGTCGCCTAAATATAAGCAATTTTCTTCTTTGCACCAATATTGTGTATATGCCTGGCTTTGTTCCCATCACGCTGTCAAATAAACTGTTATAAATTATTGCATGAAAAGAGTGCTACGGAGTTTTCTATTGCTATAATAGTCGGGGTGAGTCATTACTCCACCGTGATAACAACCCAAGGGACCCCCAAACAGCCGGGCAGGTCACTGTCCACAGGGGAACAAGGTATAACCGGCGCTTTAAAATAAAAGCAGGTGTGCCACCAGACTTGTGTGCCCAACCGGCACTGGCGTCACGACACAACATCTTTGGGCCCGGCTATATCTCGGCCAACCACCACAGAAATGGTGTCACGCTCAACCATCTGGCAAGTGACCGGCTGATCCTCCTCAATAACACTGCAGGAGGTCACCCCAATTACACCATTTTGGGAGTTATGTAACTTAGTGATAATCTTTTATTTATCCTTTTGTGGCGGGGGGGGGGGAGGGACAATGGAAAAAATAGGATTTTTTTTTGCATATTAAATGTCTGCTATTCATTCAGCATTCAAGAAAAACAACATAATACATATATTCTCTTGGTCAGCACAATTACAGTTCCTGTTCACATAAATGGCAGCTTAGCTGCAGCAGCCATCTCCACCCAATACACAATACATGGAGACAAAACTCCACCAGTTGACTGTGCTGCACTGTGTAGGTGAGGGACAAGGTAATTTTCCTTGGACAACCTCTATAACTGTCAAGAACAGAAGCAGCTCCCTCCCAGGCAGTAGCAGCAGGGTCCTGGCTGTGTATTACAGCTAGACTTCTACTGCTTTATCTTGGGGTGTGCAAACACAGAACCTCCACAGTCATCCCGGGCTGTGCTCAGGTAACACTGTTATACCCCCCCCCCCCCCCTGTGCTCAGGTAACACTGTTATACACCATCATCATCCCCCTCTGTGCTCAGGTAACACTGTTATACCCCCCCCCCTGTGCTCAGGTAACACTGTTATACACCATCATCCCTCTCTGTGCTCAGGTAACACTGTTATACCCCCCCCCCCTGTGCTCAGGTAACACTGTTATACCCCCCCCTCCCCTGTGCTCAGGTAACACTGTTATACCCCCCCCCCCCCCCCTGTGCTCAGGTAACACTGTTATACACCATCATCCCTCTCTGTGCTCAGGTAACACTGTTATACACCATCATCCCCCTCTGTGCTCAGGTAACACTGTTATACACCATCATCCCCCTCTGTGCTCAGGTAACACTGTTATACACCATCATCCCCCTCTGTGCTCAGGTAACACTGTTATACACCATCATCCCTCTCTGTGCTCAGGTAACACTGTTATACACCATCATCCCTCTCTGTGCTCAGGTAACACTGTTATACACCATCATCCCCCTCTGTGCTCAGGTAACACTGTTATACACCATCATCCCTCTCTGTGCTCAGGTAACACTGTTATACACCATCACCCCCCTCTGTGCTCAGGTAACACTGTTATACACCATCACCCCCCTCTGTGCTCAGGTAACACTGTTATACACCATCATCCCCCTCTGTGCTCAGGTAACACTGTTATACACCATCACCCCCCTCTGTGCTCAGGTAACACTGTTATACACCATCACCCCCCCTCTGTGCTCAGGTAACACTGTTATACACCATCATCCCCCTCTGTGCTCAGGTAACACTGTTATACACCATCATCCCCCTCTGTGCTCAGGTAACACTGTTATACACCATCACCCCCCTCTGTGCTCAGGTAACACTGTTATACACCATCATCCCCCTCTGTGCTCAGGTAACACTGTTATACACCATCCTCCCCCTTCTGTGATCAGGTAACACTGTTATACACCATCACCCCCCTCTGTGCTCAGGTAACACTGTTATACACCATCACCCCCCTCTGTGCTCAGTTAACACTGTTCTACACCATCATCCCCCTCTGTGCTCAGGTAACACTGTTATACACCATCATCCCCCTCTGTGCTCAGGTAACACTGTTCTACACCATCATCCCCCTCTGTGCTCAGGTAACACTGTTCTACACCATCATCCCCCTCTGTGCTCAGGTAACACTGTTATACACCATCATCCCCCTCTGTGCTCAGGTAACACTGTTATACACCATCATCCCCCTCTGTGCTCAGGTAACACTGTTATACACCATCACCCCCCTCTGTGCTCAGGTAACACTGTTATACACCATCATCCCCCTCTGTGCTCAGGTAACACTGTTATACACCATCATCCCCCTCTGTGCTCAGGTAACACTGTTATACACCATCATCCCCCTCTGTGATCAGGTAACACTGTTCTACACCATCATCCCCCTCTGTGCTCAGGTAACACTGTTATACACCATCATCCCCCTGTGTGCTCAGGTAACACTGTTATACACCATCCTCCCCCTCTGTGCTCAGGTAACACTGTTCTACACCATCATCCCCCTGTGTGCTCAGGTAACACTGTTATACACCATCATCCCCCTCTGTGCTCAGGTAACACTGTTATACACCATCACCCCCCTCTGTGCTCAGGTAACACTGTTATACACCATCATCCCCCTCTGTGCTCAGGTAACACTGTTATACACCATCACCCCCCTCTGTGCTCAGGTAACACTGTTATACACTGATAAGTCTAAATTTATATGTTGACCTCTCTCTATGGAGAGAAGCCAAAAACCCAGGTAAAGGATGGTTTTTTAAATTATATCTAGAGGTGGAACCTGCAGTGTTACCAGCTCGTCACTTATACGTCACTGACACAGATAAGACAATGTATCATGATTATAAGCCTGGAGAAAATGGCCCAAGTTTTATTATGGTCATCACATTTTATAGACAGATAAAATATAGGGTGGTAACAAATGCTAATAAGACATAGATGAGGCGGTGCTAGTGATTTAGATATTCAGTCATGCGCAATGGCATCTATATTAGTATTCATTATTATTATTCAAAAAGGTCAAAAAGGTTAGAACAATACATTCTGTACAAAGATACTTTTTCATGAATCCAAGAGCACAATGTATTTGTTTTCCATAAATTGTTTATAGATAAGAGTCTCTGGGTCCTTGGGGATTGTGTCTACAAATGATAACTTTCCAGGAGCTGTTCTAAGTGACGTGCGTCCAGCATTCCTCTTCTTCATCCAGAACATCTCTCTGTCACCCTCTGATCACCTCCAGGCTCTTTAGAGGGCGGTATATATAGGTGTAGTCATATAGGTACGGTGCAAGTAGGTAAAATCCCATTACCTGGCCTTATCAGTCCCCCATTTGACATCCGTGAAGCCTTGGACTGGAATCACTGTGGTTGGTACATAGCCAGAGGTTCCAAAGATACTGTCTGAGCCGCCGGTTGCTCAGGGGTCACATCTTCTCCATAGGGTGAACCCATCCTCCAAGTACTTGTCCAGCATCCAACCTCCAGAAATGTCCAGGCGACACAGATTCAAGAGAACCGATAAAAGAAAGAAACATAATCACGTTAGTTACCTATATGATGGTAGACCTTCTTTTTGTTCGTCAAGGTTTTATACGAGAGAGAAAATACATAAACACTTTTACTGACTAACAGATCAGTATTATGCATAAGACCACTTGGAAGAGACCCTGAAGGACTCCCATTAGTTTATGGGCATCACCATAGGATAGACAAAAAATAGTACCATACGTTTTATTGAAAGTTATAGGTGGCGGAGCAAACTTACAGCAGATGTGGTAGGTAGATCTGCAATAACCGAAAGAAAATACTAAACAATGGGTGAGTCTGTACAGTATACGCCAATATACAGCTTAGTTACAACAAAACAAATAAAAGCTTATTATCAATACCCAAACTAATACAGTATATGTATATATTTAACCTCTCCGGATTTTATCAACATAACCAAACCTTATTGTCTTATCACTGTATATAACAGACGTGACTCTATCACAAGGACTCTACCACTTCAGCATCATGTGGGGATTGGAAAGTCACAACAACTAACTTTAAAAAGTTTATGAAAAGGAAAAGTTTAGATGTGAGCAAATCTTATCTCATGGCAAAAGCAAAAAAAAATGAGAAGTTGATTGATACATAAACCAAAAATAGCATAACAGGTAAATGCAATAAAATCTCCACAATGTGACCTACTATGTAACCACTAGATTCACTTATAATAACCAGATAGTGAATTCACACTCGTCAGTACTGGATTCTCAGTATTTTTACTTCTTTTTAGTCTTTTGACTTCATTTTGTACCTAGAAAACATCTTTATGATTAGATCACACAGGACTAATGACTGGTCACATCTCTTCCTGTACATAATCATATAGTATAATACATAGACCAATAATATGAAGTAACTGGGCGCTTATTACTCATATAATATTTGGATCATACTGAATTGTCTCTTGTCTCACTGAGATCATCACATATTACACATAAGATAACCACCATAGAAATAAAAGCAAAGTATATACTATACATCATTGAAGGTTTCAAACTTTTTTTATGAGAATAATATATCACATGATCCTTTTTGTAATGGTTAATAACATTGGATTGGAACCTTAAACCTTAAACCTATCTTTTGACTGACAGGCCTCTTTAGACACTTGGACTCTTGGCCTCAGTTATATATAGGCCACTAGTATCACCTCAGACATTGGCTTTGTTCTCTCCCATAGCTTTGGCTGACCTGTAAAGAAGACACCAGTACAGACAAGGACATACCTATATAGGCCACCTGTAAGGACATACCTATATGGGCCACCTGTAAGGACATACCTATATAGGCCACCTGTAGCAGGTGGATGACGGCCACTTACATTCCCTGAAACAGGCAGGAAGATGACAGACTATGCAGACAGGCACTTTACGGTGTTACTTACAGTAGGTTATGACAGGTGTAGATAATACAGCCGTACACAACCCTCTCTGCTATATTTGTTGTCCCCTGGGCCGCCCAATGTGAGGATACTATACACCACATTACACATGGCTTCCTTCTGCTGGTTTTGTCAGATAACTTACAGTGGGATACAAGGCTGCCAGCAAATAGTTATTGGATGCCATCTTTACCCTGTACCTCCTCTCCATCCGCTGGTCTCTCAGCTTGTTGCTGATTGTCTCTGGAAAAGACTTAAAAACAAACAGATACACATCTCCCCCTCCACCTGTACACTATGTACGGTTACCTCAGGAAGAGACCGGAAACATCTCCCCCTCCACCTGTACACTATGTACGGTTACCTCAGGAAGAGACCGGAAACATCTCCCATCCACCTGTATACTATGTACGGTTACCTCAGGAAGAGACCGGAAACATCTCCCCCCTCCACCTGTACACTATGTACGGTTACCTCAGGAAGAGACTGGAAACATCTCCCCATCCCCCTGTACACTATGTACGGTTACCTCAGGAAGAGACCGGAAACATCTCCCCATCCCCCTGTACACTATGTGCGGTTACCTCAGGAAGAGACAGGAAACATCTCCCATCCACCTGTATACTATGTACGGTTACCTCAGGAAGAGACCGGAAACATCTCCCCCTCCACCTATACACTATGTACGGTTACCTCAGGAAGAGACCGGAAACATCTCCCATCCACCTGTATACTATGTACGGTTTCCTCAGGAAGGGACGGGAAACATCTCCCATCCACCTGTATACTATGTACGGTTACCTCAGGAAGAGACCGGAAACATCTCCCCATCTCCCTGTATACTATGTACGGTTACCTCAGGAAGAGACCGGAAACATCTCCCCATCCACCTGTACACTATGTACGGTTACCTCAGGAAGAGAGTGGAAACATCTCCCATCCACCTGTACACTATGTACGGTTACCTCAGGAAGAGACCGGAAACATCTCCCCCTCCACCTGTACACTATGTACGGTTACCTCAGGAAGAGACCGGAAACATCTCCCCATCCACCTGTACACTATGTACGGTTACCTCAGGAAGAGACAGGAAACATCTCCCCATGCACCTGTATACTATGTACGGTTACCTCAGGAAGAGACCGGAAACATCTCCCCATCCACCTGTATACTATGTACGGTTACCTCAGGAAGAGACCGGAAACATCTCCCATCCACCTGTATACTATGTACGGTTACCTCAGGAAGAGACCGGAAACATCTCCCCATCCACCTGTACACTATGTACGGTTACCTCAGGAAGAGACTGGAAACATCTGCCCATCCCCCTGTACACTATGTACGGTTACCTCAGGAAGAGACCAGAAACATCTCCCCATCCCCCTGTATACTATGTACGGTTACCTCAGGAAGAGACCGGAAACATCTCCCATCCACCTGTATACTATGTACGGTTTCCTCAGGAAGGGACGGGAAACATCTCCCATCCACCTGTATACTATGTACGGTTACCTCAGGAAGAGACCGGAAACATCTCCCCATCTCCCTGTATACTATGTACGGTTACCTCAGGAAGAGACCGGAAACATCTCCCCATCCACCTGTACACTATGTACGGTTACCTCAGGAAGAGAGTGGAAACATCTCCCATCCACCTGTACACTATGTACGGTTACCTCAGGAAGAGACCGGAAACATCTCCCCCTCCACCTGTACACTATGTACGGTTACCTCAGGAAGAGACCGGAAACATCTCCCCATCCACCTGTACACTATGTACGGTTACCTCAGGAAGAGACAGGAAACATCTCCCCATGCACCTGTATACTATGTACGGTTACCTCAGGAAGAGACCGGAAACATCTCCCCATCCACCTGTATACTATGTACGGTTACCTCAGGAAGAGACCGGAAACATCTCCCATCCACCTGTATACTATGTACGGTTACCTCAGGAAGAGACCGGAAACATCTCCCCATCCACCTGTACACTATGTACGGTTACCTCAGGAAGAGACTGGAAACATCTGCCCATCCCCCTGTACACTATGTACGGTTACCTCAGGAAGAGACCAGAAACATCTCCCCATCCCCCTGTATACTATGTACGGTTACCTCAGGAAGGGACGGGAAACATCTCCCCCTCCACCTGTACACTATGTACGGTTACCTCAGGAAGAGACCGGAAACATCTCCCCCTCCACCTGTATACTATGTACGGTTACCTCAGGAAGAGACCATAAACATCTCCCCTCCACCTGTATACTATGTACGGTTACCTCAGGAAGAGACCGGAAACATCTCCCCCTCCACCTGTATACTATGTACGGTTACCTCAGGAAGAGACCAGAAACATCTCCCCATCCCCCTGTATACTATGTACGGTTACCTCAGGAAGAGACCGGAAACATCTCCCCATCCCCCTGTATACTATGTACGGTTACCTCAGGAAGAGACAGGAAACATCTCCCATCCACCTGTATACTATGTACGGTTACCTCAGGAAGAGACCGGAAACATCTCCCCATTCCCTTGTACGCTTTGTACGGTTACCTCAGGAAGAGACCGGAAACATCTCCCCATTCTCTTGTACACTATGTACGGTTACCTCAGGAAGAGACCGGAAACATCTCCCCCCTCCACCTGTATACTATGTACGGTTACCTCAGGAAGAGACCGGAAACATCTCCCATCCACCTGTACACTATGTACGGTTACCTCAGGAAGAGACTGGAAACATCTCCCATCCACCTGTATACTATGTACGGTTACCTCAGGAAGAGACCGGAAACATCTCCCCATTCACCTGTACACTATGTACGGTTACCTCAGGAAGAGACTGGAAACATCTCCCATCCACCTGTACACTATGTACGGTTACCTCAGGAAGAGACCGGAAACATCTCCCCATCCACCTGTATACTATGTACGGTTACCTCAGGAAGAGACCGGAAACATCTCCCATCCACCTGTATACTATGTACGGTTACCTCAGGAAGAGACCGGAAACATCTCCCATCCACCTGTACACTATGTACGGTTACCTCAGGAAGAGACCGGAAACATCTCCCCCTCCACCTGTACACTATGTACGGTTACCTCAGGAAGAGACCGGAAACATCTCCCATCCACCTGTATACTATGTACGGTTACCTCAGGAAGAGACCGGAAACATCTCCCCATTCCCTTGTACACTATGTACGGTTACCTCAGGAAGAGACCGGAAACATCTCCCATCCACCTGTATACTATGTACGGTTACCTCAGGAAGAGACCGGAAACATCTCCCATCCACCTGTATACTATGTACGGTTATCTCAGGAAGAGACTGAAAACATCTCCCATTCACCTGTACACTATGTACGGTTACCTCAGGAAGAGACTGGAAACATCTCCCATCCACCTGTACACTATGTACGGTTACCTCAGGAAGAGACCGGAAACATCTCCCCATCCACCTGTATACTATGTAAAGGGCCCCCCTTTATAAAAGGGGGACACACGGGATTGCGCCCCCACCCCCCTTTTTAGTACAAGTTTGGTTTTACATGTATGTGGTAGTTGTTCTCTCCCCCCCCCCTTCTTTCTATTCCTACAGGTACCACAAGCCTTGGAGATTCTGCTTAGCAACAGCCAGCGTTGTGATTGGTGATTACAGCTGTGTGGGAATACAGTGAGCTAAAAATAGAAAGGTGCCCTCTGTTTGGATTGGTCAGCTGGCTGAGAGCGGGAGATTTGGAATGGTATTTATAGGGGAGCCGGCTCTCAGCTGTGTCAGTCAGAGTAGCTGTACAGAAGAAGCTGCTGTGCTGTGTACTGCTGGTTTCTGTGAAAGAGCTAAGGGCACACTGGGCTAGAGCGGTGCTTGTAAGCATAGCAAGGCTGTTAGTGTGGCCCTGTAAAAGAGCTTCAGCAGTACCTGTCACATAGCTAACAGGTTTCAGCAGCTGCCATAGTCGGTATAGAGAGCCTTCTCACTGAGCTTATCCGGAGGGCAGAAGGAGCTGGAGGTGAAGCATGGCTGAGGCGGTGTCTAGCAGAGCCGGTGTCCGAGGAAGTTGCTCCCTAGCGTATGGAGGAAGAGGAGAATTGTGTGCCGTATACTGCCCCCTAGAGACCTGGAGGTATTACAAGAGGCGAGTGCTGCGGAAGACAGGAGGCATAGAGGAAGAAGCAGCCGGGGGGAGCGGCCATATAAGCGGAGTAGGAGCAGTAAGAGAGCTGATTCAGCTCCCCTCCCGCCGCCCCCTTCTGGCAGTACCCCCGGCACATCGCCATCATAGCCGAGGTTCCCATAGGAGCCGCGGTGCAGCCTCCCCACAGATGACCGCGCCCCCACCGGTGTCCGCAGCCCCGCAGGTGACCGCAGCCCCGCAGGTGTCCGCATCCCAGCAGAGTGCCGCAGAGGAGTTTACACCGCAGCAGATCCGTGGAGAGGAGTCAGCAGCTGTGGGTGAGAACATCAACGTGGGTCCTGTCCCTGATGTGAGCATGAGTGATTTGTTTGCCAATGATGCTGTGAAAAAGTTTTGTGCCCTGGTAGCTAAAGGGTTTAATAGCAGTCCATCGCTGGCTAATGTGTGGTCTCAGAGTACGATTGCTGTACCTAATGTGTCAGTTCCAGGTTCAGAGCGCTCTGCTTCTTGTAATACGCCAGTGATTGAGAAGTATGCTGGTGTGCCTGAGATTTGTGTTAAAGAGGCTCTAGCCTGTGAGCAGAGCGCTCTGCTTCTTGAGATTTGTGTTAAAGAGGCTCTAGCCTGGGAGCAGAGCGCTCTGCTTCTTAAATACGCCAGTGATTGAGAAGGTGCTGATGTGCCTGAGATTTGTGTTAAAGAGGCTCTAGCCTGTGTGATGTTACCGCTTGGCTTCCACTTACAATTATGTGTGAAGGAAAAAATCTGGAAGGGTGAATTTGTAGATGTGATGTCATTGCTACCTGCTAGTAAGGATGTGTTGGTGAAGCGTACAGATGATAAACCTGATGATGTTAAAAAGTCACCACCTCGTTCTATTTTTAACTGGTTACATGCTTATTAAACCATCTATTGTGCTGTAGTGGGAGAGAAGCGCCCTGAGCTGTGTTCCTCCTTATTTCAGCACTTGGATAAGATATTAGAGGCATACCGCAGTTTTGGCGATATGGCCTGGTTTAACTATGATGAAATGTTTGAGCCTGGAAAGAATGTTGCCACATCTCGCCAGGTTCCCAGACAGGCAGAAAGCTGAATTGATTATTCATGGGTTCTCAATTGGCTTTGATGTTCCGCCTTAGGATGGTTTAGGATGCGTGGTGGTGGACAATTTAAAATCTGTGTCCTTGCATGAGGCCGTGGTTAGGGACAAAATAATGAAGGAAGTTCGGGAAGGGAGGGTTGCGGGACCTTTTTCTGCACCCCCCTTTCCTAACTTTCGCATCTCCCCCTTAGGATTGGTCCCTAAAAAGGAGCCAGGGGAGTACAGGTTAATTCATCATTTATCTTACCCGTTGCACTCTTCCTTGAATGATAATGCAGATAAATCTTTGTCATCAGTTTCTTATGCTTCATTAAATGACGCTGTAAGAGTTATTCGTGTTTTTTGGTGTTCGGGCCCTGTTAGCTAAATGTGATATAAAGTCTGCGTTCCGTTTGTTACTGGTTAATCCTGAAGGTTTTAGTTCACTTGGCTTTTGTTTTGATAATAATTATTACTTTTATCGTTGTTTACCAATGGGTTTTACTCTTTCATGCTATTACTTTGAGTTTTTTTTTTTTTTTTTTTGCAACGTTTCTGCACTGGATGGTGAATTATGGGGTACCGGATGGTGCCGTCGTTCACTACCTAGACGTTTTTCGGTTTATTGGTTTATTGCCGTGTCACTGTTTAGAGTTTCTAGGTATCACATTGGATACAGTGAGAATGGAATTCAGATTAAAAGTTATCCAGATTAAAATGCGCATTGAAGTGTATGTTACAGAAAGTTAAGGTGACTTTAAAGGAATTGCAATCAGTTTTAGGTTTGTTGGCTTTTATTATGCGTGTCATTCCTATGGGTCGTATATTTCTAAGAGACTCTATGCAGCTACTGCTGGTTTAAAATCTCCCCGTGCTCACATCCGCCTTACCAAACCGCTTAAGGAGGATCTGAGCATGTGGTTGGAGTTTGTATCTACTTTGAATGGTCATTCTGTCTTTTTACCGGAGTTTGTAGAGTCTGATGCTATTGCTTTATATACTGATGCGGCGAGTGCTCACGGTTACGGGGCTTATTTTGCTGGATAGTGGTCAGCCGAGCCTTGGCCTGATACATGGGTCCAGGCTGGTGTATGTAAGAACATTGTTCTGTTAGAATTATTCCCGGTGTTTTATTAAGGTCTGATAATAAAGGAGTCCTTTATGCAGTGAATTGCCTGTCTTCAAAATCAGCCATGGTTATAAAATTGTTACGCCACTTAGTATTGTACTGTATGTCTAATAAGATCTGGCTAAAGGCTGTACATTTACAGGGTAGTAAGAACACTATAGCTGATTCTTTATCTCGTGGTCAGTTTGCAGATTTCCGGCGTCTGGCTCCGGAGGCGGTGGCTGTGGGCACTGCTTGCCCAAATCACTTGTGGTCGCCGATCTGGGACTAACAGCGCAGCTAATTAGGAAGTCAGTGGCACCTCGTACTTGGACTGCCTACGCAGTTGCATGGTCCCAGTGGAAGTCTTTTGTTTTTCCTTACAGGAGCACCATCTACAACATGATGTGTGGTTGTCATTAGCTTTTGTAAATATGTTAATTGCTAAACAGCTTTCTCACTCTGCTATAGTGAAATCTTTGTATGGTGTTTCGTTCTTTTTTAAAATTCTGGGTCTGCATAGTATTTCTAGTTTTTTCCTTATTAAACAGGTTCTTAAAGGTTACAAAAAGGGACGTGTCTCTCCAGATGTGCGTCGCCCTATTACTATTGATCTGTTATTAAAGTTACATGAAGTTTTACATATTGTTTGTTGTTCTAGTTTTGAGGATGTTTTGTTTAAAGCATTATTTTCATTAGCTTTCTTTGGCGCTTTTTGCCTGGGTGAGTTAGTATCATTTAGTAAAACCTCTCCCTCGGGCTTGTTGTTTTCAGACATTTCTATTAGTTTTGGCGTTTTATGTGTTTTGTTAAGATATTCTAAACTGATCAGCTGGGTAGGGGTTCGCTTGTAAAGTTAAATACATTTAGTGGCTCTGTAGTTTGTCCAGTACAGTGTATGGCGGCTTTTCTTGCTGTTAGACCTGCTATTGATGGTATTTTATTTATACACCAGGATTTGTCTTTTGTTACTAGGTACCAGTTTAACAGGGTTCTTAAGTTGCTTTGCGGAGCTAGGCCTCTCTGAATTGCGTTTTACCAGTCACTCTTTCAGGATTGGCGCGGCAACTGAGGCCGCTGCAGCAGGGTTGGACGAGCAGTTGATTAAGCGTTTGGGCAGATGGGACTCTGATCGCTTTAGATTATACATTTAGACCTGGTCTAGTTCACTAGTAATTATCTTCTTTTCTTTCAGGTAAGAGTAGGCGTGTATGGATCCTAGGCCACTCATTTGTGGTATGGGCTTCCAAGAGAGCTGAGCGGCATAATTATGGGGTGAACCTGAGTTTTGACTTGGAGCAGTTTGAGGTGCAGTGGTTCGGGTATAGTGGTCTCCGGTGGAGGGAAATATATGCCATCCTGCATAGTCTAGCCTCAGCTCTGCCCCCCCCCCCCCCCGATATTTTAATTATACACGCTGGGGGCGATGACATAGGAAAATTAAAAACTCTGGACTTATTGTGGAGATCAAGAGGGATCTGTCGTTGTTTAAATGTATTTTTTCCTGAGTGTATTTTAGTTTTTTCTGAGATCATTCCTCGTCTCTCCTGGATGCGCAAAGGACTGTACTTCTACGAAAAAATTAGGAAGCGTATTAACTTTGCAGTGTCTAAATTTATCCCCTCTCTAGGTGGCCTATCATTTAGGCACCTGGACCTTGAGGGATATTTACCCGCCTTTATTGGTCTGACCTCGTGCACCTATCCGACATTGGGTCAGACATTCTAAATGCCAATTTTCAGTCAATTATAGAATTGGGTGCCGTGGCACTGTTGGAGGTGGGGCCTGGTCAGCTTCTCTGACCAGGCAGGTGGGGTATTGTCGCCCTGCTCTCAGGGCGGGCATGTCCTTCTGTTAAGCTATGGCTCGGTTATTTATTTATTGATTTATTTATTGATTAAATTATTTGATTATTTATGATATTGGTGCTTAACAGTGTATTTGCTTACCCTTATTAAAGTGCCACGGCCTTTATATTCCAAATGCTTGTTAGTCTTATTTCAGGGGGGTATTGGGGGCTGCATTTCCGTGTAAAGGGCCCCCCTTTATAAAAGGGGGACACACGGGATTGCGCCCCCACCCCCCTTTTTAGTACAAGTTTGGTTTTACATGTATGTGGTAGTTGTTCTCTCCCCCCCCCCTTCTTTCTATTCCTACAGGTACCACAAGCCTTGGAGATTCTGCTTAGCAACAGCCAGCGTTGTGATTGGTGATTACAGCTGTGTGGGAATACAGTGAGCTAAAAATAGAAAGGTGCCCTCTGTTTGGATTGGTCAGCTGGCTGAGAGCGGGAGATTTGGAATGGTATTTATAGGGGAGCCGGCTCTCAGCTGTGTCAGTCAGAGTAGCTGTACAGAAGAAGCTGCTCCCACCCGCCCTCCCTTATGTTCAAGGACTTTGTCGTGGCACTTTGATAGAGGGGGTATTGTCGCCCTGCTCTCAGGGCGGGCATGTCCTTCTGTTAAGCTATGGCTCGGTTATTTATTTATTGATTTATTTATTGATTAAATTATTTGATTATTTATGATATTGGTGCTTAACAGTGTATTTGCTTACCCTTATTAAAGTGCCACGGCCTTTATATTCCAAATGCTTGTTAGTCTTATTTCAGGGGGGGTATTGGGGGCTGCATTTCCGTGTACGGTTACCTCAGGAAGAGACCGGAAACATCTCCCATCCACCTGTATACTATGTACGGTTACCTCAGGAAGAGACCGGAAACATCTCCCATCCACCTGTACACTATGTACGGTTACCTCAGGAAGAGACCGGAAACATCTCCCCCTCCACCTGTACACTATGTACGGTTACCTCAGGAAGAGACCGGAAACATCTCCCATCCACCTGTATACTATGTACGGTTACCTCAGGAAGAGACCGGAAAAATCTCCCCATTCCCTTGTACACTATGTACGGTTACCTCAGGAAGAGACCGGAAACATCTCCCATCCACCTGTATACTATGTACGGTTACCTCAGGAAGAGACCGGAAACATCTCCCATCCACCTGTATACTATGTACGGTTATCTCAGGAAGAGACTGGAAACATCTCCCATTCACCTGTACACGATGTACGGTTACCTCAGGAAGAGACCGGAAACATCTCCCCATCCATCTGTACACTATGTACGGTTACCTCAGGAAGAGACCGGAAACATCTCCCCATCCACCTGTATACTATGTACGGTTACCTCAGGAAGAGACCGGAAACATCTCCCCCTTCACCTGTATACTATGTACGGTTACCTCAGGAAGAGACCGGAAACATCTCCCCCTTCACCTGTATACTATGTACGGTTACCTCAGGAAGAGACCGGAAACATCTCCCATCCACCTGTACACTATGTACGGTTACCTCAGGAAGAGACCGGAAACATCTCCCCATCCACCTGTACACTATGTACGGTTACCTCAGGAAGAGACCGGAAACATCTCCCATCCACCTGTATACTATGTACGGTTACCTCAGGAAGAGACCGTAAACATCTCCCATCCACCTGTATACTATGTACGGTTATCTCAGGAAGAGACTGGAAACATCTCCCATCCACCTGTACACGATGTACGGTTACCTCAGGAAGAGACCGGAAACATCTCCCCATTCCCTTGTACGCTATGTACACTTACCTCAGGAAGAGACTGGAAACATCTCCCCATCCATCTGTACACTATGTACGGTTACCTCAGGAAGAGACCGGAAACATCTCCCCATCCACCTGTATACTATGTACGGTTACCTCAGGAAGAGACCGGAAACATCTCCCCCTTCACCTGTATACTATGTACGGTTACCTCAGGAAGAGACCGGAAACATCTCCCCCTTCACCTGTATACTATGTACGGTTACCTCAGGAAGAGACCGGAAACATCTCCCATCCACCTGTACACTATGTACGGTTACCTCAGGAAGAGACTGGAAACATCTGCCCATCCACCTGTACACTATGTACGGTTACCTCAGGAAGAGACCGGAAACATCTCCCCCTTCACCTGTATACTATGTACGGTTACCTCAGGAAGAGACCGGAAACATCTCCCATCCACCTGTACACTATGTACGGTTACCTCAGGAAGAGACCGGAAACATCTCCCCCTCCACCTGTACACTATGTACGGTTACCTCAGGAAGAGACCGGAAACATCTCCCCATTCCCTTGTACGCTTTGTACGCTGTTACCTTGGGAAGAGCACAGAAACCACAGCATCACCAGCTTCATCCATCATCCATCTCCCTTTTGGCTTCAGGGTTTGTCTGCGTGAACGTTGCGTCAGCCGCTCTATGGCAGCTTTTCTTCTTCTTTGAACAGTTTTTTTCTACAAGTGTTTTTGGTAAGCCCAGGGATCAAACAAATCTCTCACTTGCCAATTAACCCATAATAGTGGGCTTCATATAGACATCTGCACAGTCACCTCCAACCATCTTACATGTCTCAGTGATTGTCCTCACCTCCAGCTTATGGCAGGAGCGGTTTCTGCAGTGGAACGTCACGCTGCATGGCGGTCACCATATATCCTTGCGTCCTGTGTCATCCATCTTTGAAAAGTCTGGGATAATCTACAATGAAAACTTTTAAACTTTCATTAATATTTGGGCTTTCAATTACATTTTCATCTTTCACAATTTAAAATATCAAACACAATAAGTAATAAACATCCTTATTCAAAAATAAAAATTTTTTTACGGTGTTTAAATTTTATTTTATTTTTTTAAACATCAAAATGGGCTGCCCCCATTTCCATTCACCTCTATCCCCTCCCCCATTTGAATCTACATCAAGGCAACAGAGATGCTGGATTCAATGCACTTAGCACAAGATATATATATATATATATTGGGGGGCATAAGGAGTGCAGACTGGAGCCAAGGACATGGGTGTGGCTTTACTAGGGATAAGACAATATATATATATAGTCATGAACTAGTTTGCTATAATCATCACAAAACTGTTAACCCTAAAAATAAAAAAATAATATTACACTCGGCTAGTCCCATATAACCTTCTTTTGCTATAAATCAAATAAAACACACCTTAAAGATGAAATATAAAACATACTGTATATGGAATATTCTTTTTGTCAGAACCTTCAGCTTAATTTGTACCATTATTAGCTGAAATGAATCCATTCCTCCAGTAAGCGTCTCTTATCAGTAAGCAGAACGCTCTGTGCCTCACTTCTAACCGTGAGCAGTAAAATCATAGATACAAGAGTTAAAACTTCTTGGAAGTTTTTTTTTTTTTTTTCAAACATCCTTGAAGTTACAGAAGATATCAGCGCTGTGCTCTTCTACACCAGACTGTAACCTTGGACAGTGGCACACATACTTATAACTTAGTAGGAAAAAAAACTATTTGCGTAGAACTTATTAGGATAGTTGTGTACACATATATACACAAATATATATATATATATATATATATATATATATATATATATATATATATTATAGTAGTAAACTACTTCTTCTTAATAAGTGCACAAAAGTCTGTGTTTGATCTTTACCAATTATCACTTTTCTCTTGACATTCCTAATAAACGTCCTTTTTCTCTCTGACTCCTTTGTGTAACTTTCCTCACCATCAGGCAATAACATTTCTTAATAAATGTGCAGAACAGACTCTCTATCAGAGTCCTGTGCCCGCCCCCTCAGTGACACTAAGCAGTATGGGCGGAGGACAGAAATGCCAGGAGTTAAAATGGCCACCGGACTAGATAACCGGATATAGGGGTGTTGGCTTAGGGCATGGTTTTGGGACGTCACAATTATAATACAGACGTGGATTATATGTGGGAGTGGTTGGCTTTCAGTCGCCATCTTCGAGGGCTGATTACAGTAAAGTGGCGTACCTAAATAAGCAAATGTTCCACGGTCGGGACAACAGAAAATGATCAACATTTTGTAACACGTAACATACTTCTAGAGGGGAACCCCAGCTTAGTAAGACTGGCTGAAATACAACCGTATATAATGTAGGAGAGGACATTACACTCCCTTTGTAGCCGCTTATGGGAGAGACCTTGTACAAATCAAAATAAAACAATACAAAATATCTCATGTGCCAAATCATTGTATGCTGCTTCACTATGCAGCCTTCATTAACCTCTTCAGCTCTCTCAGTACTGTATCTAGCAATGAGCTGGACTGTTCTCCTTGTCTGAGTACGTGGCTTTGTACTTAGACACTTACATGGCACTGTACACTATTTGAATTTAGGCTGCCCACTTCAAAAGGCATTGGTCTTACTATCAGGTCAGGGGCACTTTAAATCAAAGTAACTACTTCAACAGCCGACAAAGGGGAAGATTCCTGCAGAACAAAGGGTCTATACGCCACCATTGGAGGTAGGTTGGCTCCTGCAGAACAAAGGGTCTATACGCCACCATTGGAGGTAGGTTGGCTTCTGCAGAACAAAGGGTCTATACGCCACCATTGGAGGTAGGTTGGCTTTTTGCAGGATCTGGGGTTTGTATACAGATATAAACTGGGTACAATGATGTAACATAATGATGTGGCTTGGGTCTGCCACACACACTACAATATTCTGTCTTATCTAGATATTGCTGGTCACTGGCACATGTCCACCTAGCTGGACCTGTGCTTCCCACCCATTATCCTGAATGTTTTCCTTCTGTCTGACCCTCTGGCTCTCATCTATCTACTCCACACCCTCCCCTCTTAGAACTCTAATCCTCGATTCCCCCTTAGGGATAGTACTTACATTAACCCCTAAGGTTCCTGGAAATTCCAAGGACCCATTTGCCCTGCATGCTACATGTAAGTCTGGTTACCTACCCACAAGGCAAAAATAAGTGTGCACAGGAGTGTAAGGGGTTTCCCAGGTGTTGGTCAGAGAGCCAGAGGTTGGTGGGGCTAAGGCATGTATCTGCCTTCATATCAAACCTCCTAAAGATCTGTTCTAGGTCTTGCACTGCATCTTCTCATGCCCATCGCTAACTCTCTCTTTCTTAGCTTCACATCAACTTCACATAAACTTCTTGTGGAGACTGGGGATCCCTTCTTTTAGTGAATAACTGTCTCATCCTTGATCATATAATCCCTAGGTAGCGTATTGGGGAACAAAACCTAAACCTTAGGTTTTAACAAGCACAGCCGCTATAGGCCCAGCCGTCACAGTGACACACTATGGCGACGCACTACAGCAACCTACTGTCCCTCGTTGCTAATTCCTCCTAGGGGGCAAGGGGGTATTTCACAGATCTTCTGACCTGCTCTCTACCACAGTACAAGCACAAATAATGGGATCAATACAAGTATTGTCCCCGCTGCTCGAGACAGAGATCATGTATCAGGAACCTGTTCACTCCAAAAGTTATGCGCCTGCTGTCTGTGACCTCGCAGCTGTTCTCGATGCCATGCTGTATTACAAGGGTTAAGCATTAACAGGGTGGATTTGTTTTAAATCAAACTGATTTAAATCACGATTTAAATCACTAGTCAGGAAGGCTTGATTTAAATCAGTGATTTAAATCAAAGTTTCTACCTAAACTAGTTCTTGCTACTTTAACATGCAAGTAGATGAAGATTTTTAGAATCACTTTTTATATTACTTTTTTCTCCCCAGTTTAATGGATTAATCATTCATATTTGGACACCACTGTTCTGTTGTACTTAGGAAGGAGAAAAATAATCCTGAACTTAATAACAATTTAAATGGATTTATTCAACTGAAACAATAACAACATTACAGCATACGTTATTTGCTTAAACAAACATCCATGTTAACTAATTTGGCTAAACAAACAAACAACAACAAAAAAAAATAATTATATATATATATATATATATATATATATATATATATATATATATAATATATATATTAAGAAACTGTCAGTCCAGCCAACACATGAAAAACTTAAATACTACTGTCCCTGCTGTCCTCTGTAGCTCACTTGTCGTCATCTTCATCATCATCATCTTCTTCTTTGTTCCTATTCATAATCTGGAAAAGAAAAACAAGCTTTCCTGCTTTATTGGGTCCCAACCGATTTCTCAATTTAGAATGAATGAGTCCAAAGGAAGAGAATATTCTTTCAACGCCTGCAGAAGAAGCTACTGCTGTTAAAAGTGAAATCATTACTTGAACAGTCTCTAAATCCAAGCGCTTAAGTGACTTCCACCAGTTTACTGGTGTGACCTTCCTTAAAATATCTTCAGCAAACATATATTTCTTGAATGGTTCCCCCTTAGCTCTGAAGTTTATTATAGTTGGCATTAAAGATGGATGATTGCTGGATACCCATGACATAGCTAACTCCTCTTCCTCAGCACTTAGGTTTTGACCCTGATATTGGATATTGACAATGTTTGCCAAAAAATGAGCTGGAGTCAGTGCTTGTCCCATTCGTTTGTTTACTGCTTGTAATTGAACTCTGTCCATGTGTAGTTCTGTTTTTAAGTGTTCACTCAGTTCCTTCCAAATTTCGACAGCATCCGCAATAAAACAGCTATTTTTCTGTATTTTGTTTAAAGCTTGAGAGATGGGTTTCAGGAAGCTCAGCATATGTTCAACATTTCTCTTAAGCCCAATGTTGAGGATTTTGGCCGTGACAGTGCCATCTATTTTATCTCGATTTTCTTCACAAAGTGTCATCAGAAAAGGCCAGTTTTTGATATACTGCTCAAAACAGTCCACCACAGAGTTCCATCTAACATCTTGTGGGAGCGTTAGCTTGGTTCCACCCATCCTTTTCAGAGCTGCTGCAGCAAAATGATTATTACGGAAGTATTTAGCGATTTCAACAACATTAGCCTTTATTTCTGGAACACTTAAGTCTTTGGCTAAGAGGTGCAGCAAATGAGCACTGCAAGCATATGTTATTATCAGCTTTGTATTCCCTCCCTGCTCTTCTAAATCTCTTCTCATCTTGGATACATTTGCAGCATTGTCAGTGACCAAACTGCGTACTAGACACTTGAATTTTTGTTCACATGTCGTTATAGCTTTTACTGCCACTTCTTGTAAGTATTCTGCTGTGTGTGCATTTCCTGACGTATCAGTTGTTTGTGCAAGGAAGACTTTACCTGCTTCTGTTGTTATACAAGCACATACAATAGGATCATTGTGGACATTACTCCACCCATCAATACTTAGGTTAACAATTTTACCCTCCAGAGCTGTTGCACATTGCTCCATTAGATTCACATTCTTCTTGTGTTGTGCTGATCTATTCCACTCCAAACATTCAGAAACATATTGTCTAACTTCTTGGACTTGGTACTGAAGGGGATGATTCTGTATTCATAGGTTTGTAGAACAATAGGATTAAGGTCTTTTTCTCAACTCTGTTCATGTTGTAACATTTGAGAACATATACAGCCTTTATTCTACTGAGTTAAACAACTCAGCTTTATCTCATGATGGAAGAACCTTTGGATGGTAAAATATTTTCCTCAAAAAGCAGTTTATTGAAAAAAATCCGATTTAAATCAAAAAAATCCGATTTAAATCAAAAAAATCCGATTTTTTTTTTTAAAAATCATTGATTTTTATCCACCCTGAGCATTAATCACAGCCTCCCCGTAAGGACATAGAAGTGAATAAGTTCGGCAATCCCTTTCCTTAATTCAGCATAAATACAGCAACAGCTTATCTCAATCATACAACAGTTTGCGACGGCAATGCAGCACTTTAACCTTGTCCTATCCTGGGTTACAGAGTTCTTTGTCTAACAAATAGACTCAGCATTACAGACATATAGAGAACACAGGTGACGGGAATCTGATTAGATCCGCTCCCCTGAGGCACAGATAGTACGTAAGAAAGGAAATCCTTCTTACCTGGCCAGTTATATCTGCGCGTCCGATGACGGATAAATCACCGCATCCCGTCTGTCTGCGTTCTGGTTGCAAGAGGCTGAGTCCCTGTTCGGGCGCCAAATGCTAAGGTTAAATTTAGATGTTGACATCTCTCTATGGAGAGAAGCCGAAAACCCAGGTAAAGGATGGTTTTTAAATTATATCTAGAGGTGGAACCTGCAGTATTACCACTCGTTACTTATAAGTCATGGACACAGATAAGACAATGTATCATGATTATAAGCCTGGAGAAATGGCCCAAGTTTTATTATGGTAATCACATTTTATAGACAGATAAAATATAGGGTGGTAACAAATGCTAATAAGACATAGATGAGGCGGTGCTAGTGATTTAGATATTCAGTAATGCGCAATGGCATCTATATTAGTATTCATTATAATTATTCAAAAAGGTCAAAAAGGGTAGAACAATACATTCTGTGCAATGATACTTTCCCATTATTCCCACTGTAACAGACAGGTAACTTTCCTCTGAGAACGGCCTTGAACGCTGATAAACATGTCTCAGAGGGAAATAGTTCTTGAGACAAAACATTCTTTCTAGTGTCATATCAGAAGTTTTCCAAGGTAAGAAATGTCCCAACTATACGTTAACCCTATCAGGGACTCTCTAATGTACTGGAGCTTCTGAGCAAGAGGCCTATATATATACATATATATATATATAGTCATACAGGTACGCTGCAAGCAGGTAGGATCACATCGCTGGCCTTATCAACTGTGGCCTGGGCTATGTTACAACCCCCCGGTATAGAATTTATCCCCTCCTGTATACTGTGGCCTGGGCTATGTTACATCCCCCGGTATAGAATATATCCCCTCCTGTATACTGTAGCCTGGGCTATGTTACATCCCCTGGTATAGTATATATCCCCTCCTGTATACTGTGGCCTGGGCTATGTTACACCCCCTGGTATAGAATATATCCCCTCCTGTATACTCTGGCCTGGGCTATGTTACACCCCCTGGTATAGAATATATCCCCTCCTGTATACTGTGGCCTGGGCTATGTTACATCCCCCGGTATAGAATATATCCCCTCCTCTATACTGTGGCCTGGGCTATGTTACACCCCCTGGTATAGAATATACCCCCTCCTGTATACTGTGGCCTGAGCTATGTTACACCCCCCGGTATAGAATATATCTCCTCCTGTATACTGTGGCCTGGGCTATGTTACACCCCCCGGTATAGAATATATCCCCTCCTGTATACTGTAGCCTGGGCTATGTTACATCCCCTGGTATAGAATATATCCCCTCCTGTATACTGTGGCCTGGGCTATGTTACACCCCCTGGTATAGAATATATCATCTCCTGTATACTGTAGCCTGGACTATGTTACACCCCCCCGGTATAGAATATATCCCCTCCTGTATACTGTAGCCTGGACTATGTTACACCCCCCCAGTATAGAATATATCCCTCCTGTATACTGTGGCCTGGACTATGTTACACCCCCCCAGTATAGAATATATCCCCTCCTGTATACTGTGGCCTGGGCTATGTTACACCCCCCCGGTATAGAATATATCCCTCCTGTATACTGTGGTCTGGGCTATGTTACATCCCCCGGTATAGTATATATCCCCTCCTGTATACTGTGGCCTGGGCTATGTTACACCCCCTGGTATAGAATATATCCCCTCCTGTATACTGTGGCCAGGGCTATGTTACACCCCCCGGTATAGAATATATCCCCCGGCATATACTGTGGCCTGGGCTATGTTACACCCCCCTGGTATAGAATATATCCCCTCCTGTATACTGTGGCCTGGGCTATGTTACACCCCCCGGTATAGAATATATCCCTCCTGTATACTGTGGCCTGGGCTATGTTACACCCCCTGGTATAGAATATATCCCTCCTGTATACTGTGGCCTGGGCTATGTTACATCCCCTGGTATAGAATATATCCCCTCCTGTATACTGTGGTCTGGGCTATGTTACATCCCCCAGTATAGAATATATCCCCTCCTGTATACTGTGGCCTGGGCTATGTTACACCCCCCGGTATAGGATATATCCCCTCCTGTATACTGTAGCCTGGGCTATGTTACACCCCCGTTATAGAATATATCCCTCCTGTATACTGTGGCCTGGGCTATGTTACACCCCCTGGTATAGAATATGCGATGCCCTGGCCCCTAGGGGCCACTCCGCAGTATACAGATGTTGTGAGGGTGCAGGAATCGGGGCAGCTGTAGGATAATGTGGTCACGGTGTAGGCACGAGGGTGCTACAGCTGGAAACCGGGCTCCTGACCATGCGGGAATACTGGGCATGCGATTCTTCGTTGTCCTTAGTCAGGGCACCAATGATCACACCAATGCCAAGGTTCAGAAACAACGGTAGTTGTATATTTATTGTAACAGTGGTAACTAGTAGTAACAGTCTCTCCGGATGCAACCGGGAATAAGGCAATGTTGAATAAAGCAGAGTAATGGATGATGCTGCAATAGGCTATGAGATAAGCGTGCTGAATGATGGGAGTTGTAGAGATGCTGGGTGGAATGAGACTTGAATGAAATACTTGATGTTGATGATTTGAGAAGATGATGATGATGAGAGGAACTGAAGAATGACTGAAGAATCGACACCCAGATGAGGATCTTGAGACTTGAGACAGGAACACAGCCAGTGGACTGGAGCAGCAGAGCACAATGCAGGCCTCTCTCCTTAGCAGGGAGAGAGAGGACAGACACAACCTATTCCCTCTGATGGTGGGGAATAGACTGAGGTAGGACAGGAAGTCACATGGTAACCCAGCCAAAAGCTCGATGACCATTGGTGTTACCGTGGAAGCAGGGCACAGTCACGTGACATCCAGCCATTGCATCATCACACCACTAGGCATATGCAGAGGAATATACATGAGAAATACCATCCTTGAACACTAGGTGGCGACATAATACCATTAGACACTGATACTTCCTGTATAAAGTGTTACCCTACTGGAGGAGAACTGTGAAGACCTGTGTATTCCCTTGGCGTGTTTGTGAAATGTCTTGGACACCTGGAAGAGAAAGAATAAAATAACAAAAGCAAACACACAGTTTTGGGATCCCTCATACACACAAGCAAGCATGCGGCACAAGCACTCAATAGGCCAAACACACGAAAAGGCATCCAAGGTGCAATGTGTATGGACAAGTGTAAATGTTGGAGTATTACTATGTGTAGCAACTACTATGTTGGGACAAGACAGAGGTGAACAAATACTGGAAACAAAAGGAAGGGAAATACAAAAGACAACAAATACTGCGAGGTCCTGAGGAGAACTGGCTCACATGATCTTTCCAGCTGTAGATATGACAATAATACACAATGAGATTATGCATGGAGAAAATAGAAAATCCTTCTGAAAAATACACTCTTTAGAAAACACACTTGTAGAAAATAGACTTTCTCTGAGGCTATAGATATAAATATGTAGACTGACTTCTTTACTCAGAGGAGAAGGAAACTGTCTGACTCTGACATGAGAACATACACTGTGAGAAGAAATACTTTTTCAAAGGACACACTTCATTCTGAGACTATCTAAATAACTTGTCTGCTTACTCAGAGGTAGGAAAATATATACATGACTCTGACAAGAAAATAGACTTTTGACTATTGAAGTGCAATACTGAAATACAATAATAAACCTCTGACAATCACATACTCTGGAAAATGCTTTAGGAAGGAATGGATAAGTGTCTCTGTGTGGTAGAGTCTCTTTAGGCAATATACACCATCGTCCATGTAAAGGCTCTGGGACAGGCACTGAAGAACAGTTTAGGCACTGAGTGTCCATCAGCACATAGCTGGTTAGTACAGGGAACTTGATCAGGAGGACCAGGCACGAACCTTAAACGTTGCATAAACAAAACGGTGAAACAGCACACAAACCCTAAAAAAAAAACACAGTCATAGAACTCAGCCCTTGGGAGGACACTTAACAGAAATGTCCTGGAGGACCCCAAGTGGCACCTCTCTTTTTCTCCCAGGGGTAATACCGGGAGGAAGCTGGAGCAGGAGCATCGTCTGCTGCAGTGGTGACCACGAGGCTAGGGTTCACGGTGGTCACAGGAGAGACAGTAGGGGCTACGGTGGTTACAGGAGAGACAGTAGGGGCCACGTGGTAGGTGGTGGTAGTGAAGGAGACAGCAGCTTTAGCCACGGCAGGGGAAGGAGCGGTGCTAGCAGCCGAAGTAGATGGGCCCGGAGCAGCAGGCGCGGCGACAAGTGAGCCCAGGGGCTTGAAATCAGGCCAGTCCTCGTCCCATTGCTCTGATGGAGAAGGCAGGAAGGGCCGTTGCACCGCATGTTTTGGCCTGGTGATAGCGGCTGCCCAGGGGCCTTTCGGGGAACCCACCAGGGTATACTCTACCACCTCCCCGGGACTGAGGTTATTCAGGTAGCCCGGCTGATACTCGCGCATCACGGCCCTTCTGTTAGCGAGTACCAGTAGGCCGGTGTAGGAATCCATGATAAGGCCATACCCCCGCTGTTTATCAAATTTAGTAACGGTCCCCCGTCTCCGCTCTAGGGGAGCCTCACCTGGCTTAGGCCTCTCCAGCTTCCGGATGAACAGTCGCTCGGAAGCAGCGTTGGATTCACCAAATGGAGTATATGGATGGTCCCACAGGGGAGCATAGTCTGGATAGGGCACAGTCGGGGGCTCCTCCGGCACTAGGCCAGACTTGGCAGGCATGCCCCCCTTAGTGGAAGAAGCAGTGGGTGTCTGGGCCGTAGTGGAGTTAAACGTCACGGTGCTAGCCATGGTAGGGGCGGTCTGAGTCACCGGAGGCAAGAGAGAGAGGGCCTGCTGAATCTCCTCTGCTATTTTTCTGATGATGGGGTCATCACCAAACACCCACTGCGGCAAGGAAGGTGTCTCGGGCTCAGGGAGTCGCCAGGGGCTGGTGAAACAGGAGGCCTTCGGCTTTTTCCCTTTACTAGGGCCGGGTAACGGGGTGTCCGGAGGTCCGATACTCACTATTTCGTCCCGTTCCGGTGAAGTCGATCCTCCGGTGGAGAAGGCCAAGTCGGACTCGCTGGAACGGCCGGGCCCCGGGAAAGGACTGGTGTCGGATGATGGTCCCCCGTCCGGGTCAGCGCAGAGTGGAGTGGAAGCCCGGGTGGAACCTATGTCGTCCGACGCAACGGAGACCCAGCTGGAGTCGCTGTCTGGAGGTAGCGGAGCTAGGAGACAGGCAGGATCTACCTCCGCTAGGCTTGTAGGCCATTCAGGCACAACGGGAGCAGCAGCAGCGAAGATGCACTCCTCGGGGGTCGCCATCTTGTCACGCTCTGGCCGGAACTTGTAGCAGGAAGGGGAGGAGCTCCAGGCTGGAAGATCCGGTTCCAAAGTCTGCCCGGCAACAGTGACGTCATCCAGTCCAGGTAGGCAATCAGGAGTATTCAATGCAAAGTCTATGGCGCCGGGCGATTCCCGCGCTTTGGCAGCATGGCAATTAACCCCCTCCTCTCCGGGGTATGGCGCAGCCAGAAATTGAAGAAGACGGCGGCCATCTTGTGTACAGTCTAGGGCCCTGAGTGCCTCGATTACCCCCATGGTGATATGGCAAAGTCTTTTTGGGGCTGCGGCACAGATTTGGGGACACACAATGCAAACCATAATCCTGTTCGTGACGCCAGATGCGATGCCCTAGCCCCTAGGGGCCACTCCGCAGTATACAGATGTTGTGAGGGTGCAGGAATCGGGGCAGCTGTAGGAGAATATTGTCACGGTGTAGGCACGAGGGTGCTACAGCTGGAAACCGGGCTCCTGACCATGCGGGATTACTGGGCATGCGATTCTTCGTTGTCCTTAGTCAGGGCACCAATGATCACACCAATGCCAAGGTTCAGAAACAACGGTAGTTGTGTATTTATTGTAACAGTGGTAACTAGTAGTAACAGTCTCTCCGGATGCAACCGGGAATAAGGCAATGTTGAATAAAGCAGAGTAATGGGTGATGCTGCAATAGGCTGTGAGAGTAGCGTGCTGAATAATGGGAGTTGTAGTGATACTGAAGTAGAGATGCTGGGTGGAATGAGACTTGAATGAAATACTTGCTGTTGATGATTTGAGAAGATGATGATGATGAGAGGAACTGAAGAATGACTGAAGAATCGACACCCAGATGAGGATCTTGAGACTTGAGACAGGAACACAGCCAGTGGACTGGAGCAGCAGAGCACAATGCAGGCCTCTCTCCTTAGCAGGGAGAGAGAGGACAGACACAACCTATTCCCTCTGATGGTGGGGAATAGACTGAGGTAGGACAGGAAGTCACATGGTAACCCAGCCAAAAGCTCGATGACCATTGGTGTTACCGTGGAAGCAGGGCACAGTCACGTGACATCCAGCCATTGCATCATCACACCACTAGGCATATACAGAGGAATATACATGAGAAATACCATCCTTGAACACTAGGTGGCGACATAATACCATTAGACACTGATACTTGAATATCTATGCAATGAATGACAGACATGGCAGACCTGAATACTGCAGGGGTGACACAATACACGCAGTTTGCAGTGGACCATAGGTTTCCGGAACAGAACTGTTTATACTGAAAATGTGAGCATGAGAATTGCTATTCCGGGACACTGCAAATATATCCCCTCCTGTATACTGTGGCCTAGGCTATGTTACATCCCCCAGTATAGAATATATCCCCTCCTGTATACTGTGTCCTGGGCTATGTTACATCCCCCGGTATAGTATATATCCCCTCCTGTATACTGTGGCCTGGGCTATGTTACATCCCCCGGTATAGAATATATCCCCTCCTGTATACTGTGGCCTGGGCTATGTTACATCCCCCGGTATAGTATATATCCCTCCTGTATACTGTGGCCTGGGCTATGTTATACCCCCTGGTATAGAATATATCCCCTCCTGTATACTGTGGCCTGGGCTATGTTACACCCCCTGGTATAGAATATATCCCCTCCTGTATACTCTGGCCTGGACTATGTTACATCCCCCGGTATAGAATATATCCCCTCCTGTATACTGTGGCTTAGGCTATGTTACATCCCCCGGTATAGAATATATCCCCTCCTGTATACTGTGGCTTAGGCTATGTTACACCCCCCTGGTATAGAATATATCCCCTCCTGTATACTGTGGCCTGGGCTATGTTACACCCCCGGTATAGAATATATACCCTCCTGTATACTGTGGCTTAGGCTATGTTACATCCCCCAGTATAGAATATATCCCCTCCTGTATACTGTGTCCTGGGCTATGTTACATCCCCCGGTATAGTATATATCCCTCCTGTATACTGTGGCCTGGGCTATGTTACACCCCCTGTTATAGAATATATCCCCTCCTGTATACTGTGGCCTGGGCTATGTTACACCCCCGGTATAGAATATATCCCTCCTGTATACTGTGGCCTGGGCTATGTTACATCCCCTGGTATAGAATATATCCCCTCCTGTATACTGTGGCCTGGGCTATGTTACATCCCCCGGTATAGAATATATCCCCTCCTGTATACTGTGGCCTGGGCTATGTTACATCCCCCCGGTATAGAATATATCCCTCCTGTATACTGTGGCCTGGGCTATGTTACACTCCCCGGGATAGAATATATCCCCTCCTGTATACTGTGGCCTGGGCTATGTTACACCCCCCGGTATAGAATATATCCCTCCTGTATGCTGTGGCCTGGGCTATGTTACATCCCCTGGTATAGTATATATCCCCTCCTGTATACTGTGGCCTGGCCTATATTACACCCCCCGGTATAGTATATATCCCCCTCCTGTATACTGTGGCCTGGGCTATGTTACATCCCCTGGTATAGAATATATCCCTCCTGTATACTGTGGCCTGGGCTATGTTACATCCCCCGGTATAGTATATATCCCCTCCTGTATACTGTGGCCTGGGCTATGTTACACCCCCCGGTATAGAATATATCCCCTCGTGTATACTGTGGCCTGGGCTATGTTACATCCCCCCGGTATAGAATATATCCCTCGTGTATACTGTGGCCTGGGCTATGTTACATCCCCCGGTATAGAATATATCCCCTCCTGTATACTGTGGCCTGGGCTATGTTACACCCCCTGGTATAGAATATATCCCTCCTGTATACTGTGGCCTGGGCTATGTTACACCCCCTGGTATAGTATATATCCCTCCTGTATACTGTGGCCTGGGCTATGTTACACCCCCTGGTATAGAATATATCCCCTCCTGTATACTGTGGCCTGGGCTATGTTACACCCCCGGTATAGAATATATCCCCTCCTGTATACTGTGGCCTGGGCTATGTTACACCCCTGGTATAGAATATATCCCCTCCTGTATACTGTGGCCTGGGCTATGTTACACCCCCTGGTATAGAATATATCCTCTCCTGTATACTGTGGCCTGGGCTATGTTACACCCCCCGGTATAGAATATATCCCTCCTGTATACTGTGGCCTGGGCTATGTTACACCCCCCGGTATAGAATATATCCCTCCTGTATACTGTGGCCTGGGCTATGTTACATCCCCCAGTATAGTATATATCCCCTCCTGTATACTGTGGCCTGGGCTATGTTACACCCCCCGGTATAGAATATATCCCCTCCTGTATACTGTGGCCTGGACTATGTTACACCCCCCCGGTATAGAATATATCCCCTCCTATATACTGTGGCCTGGGCTATGTTACATCCCCTGGTATAGTATATATCCCCTCCTGTATACTGTAGCCTGAGCTATGTTACACCCCCCGGTATAGTATATATCCCCTCCTGTATACTGTGGCCTGGGCTATGTTACACCCCCCGGTATAGTATATATCCCCTCCTGTATACTGTGGCCTGGGCTATGTTACACCCCCCGGTATAGAATATATCCCCTCCTGTATACTGTAGCCTGGGTTATGTTACATCCCCTGGTATAGAATATATCCCCTCCTGTATACTGTAGCCTGGGCTATGTTACATCCCCCGGTATAGTATATATCCCTCCTGTATACTGTGGCCTGGGCTATGTTACCTCCCCCGGTATAGAATATATCCCCTCCTGTATACTGTGGCCTGGGCTATGTTACACCCCCCTGGTATAGAATATATCCCTCCTGTATACTGTGGCCTGGACTATGTTACACCCCCTGGTATAGAATATATCCCCTCCTGTATACTGTGGCCTGGGCTATGTTACACCCTCTGGTATAGTATATATCCCCTCCTGTATACTGTGGCCTGGGCTATGTTACACCCCCCCGGTATAGAATATATCCCCTCCTATATACTGTGGCCTGGGCTATGTTACATCCCCCGGTATAGAATATATCCCCTCCTGTATACTGTGGCCTGGGCTATGTTACACCCCCCGGTATAGAATATATCCCCTCCTGTATACTGTGGTCTGGGCTATGTTACACCCCCCTGGTATAGAATATATCCCTCCTGTATACTGTGGCCTGGGCTATGTTACATCCCCCGGTATAGAATATATCCCCTCCTGTATACTGTGGTCTGGGCTATGTTACACCCCCCTGGTATAGAATATATCCCCTCCTGTATACTGTGGTCTGGGCTATGTTACACCCCCCTGGTATAGAATATATCCCCTCCTGTATACTGTGGCCTGGGCTATGTTACACCCCCCGGTATAGAATATATCCCCTCCTGTATACTGTGGCCTGGGCTATGTTACACCCCCTGGTATAGAATATATCCCCTCCTGTATACTGTAGCCTGGACTATGTTACACCCCCTGGTATAGAATATATCCCCTCCTGTATACTGTGGCCTGGGCTATGTTACACCCCCTGGTATAGAATATATCCCCTCCTGTATACTGTAGCCTGGACTATGTTACACCCCCTGGTATAGAATATATCCCCTCCTGTATACTGTGGCCTGGGCTATGTTACACCCCCCTGGTATAGAATATATCCCCTCCTGTATACTGTAGCCTGGACTATGTTACACCCCCTGGTATAGAATATATCCCCTCCTGTATACTGTGGCCTGGGCTATGTTACACCCCCTGGTATAGTATATATCCCTCCTGTATACTGTGGCCTGGGCTATGTTACACCCCTGGTATAGAATATATCCAGGGGCGGGCTGGGCCGGGGGCAGGGTGGCATCTGCCCCCCGGGCCAGTCTTCCTCAAGACAGTATGGGGCCGCACAGCTGTCACTCACTGACAGCTGGTTGAAGGTCTCAGGGCCGCCCTGCAGCTTCTAACCGCCCCAGCGCTCTTTTCTCTGACACCTAAGAGTGCTGGAGGGCCGGTCTGTGCTGCGGGCCGCCACTGAAGCTCCGCCCCCACCACGCCGTCAAGCCCCGCCCCGTCAGCAGACCCCTATGCTTTTAACTCAAGCCTATGAGGCTTATAGTTAAAGGACAACTCCGGCGGGACCCCCCCCAAAAAAAAAAACACAGACACACACAGACACCATACTCACCATCCCTCCGGTGACGATCGCCACTCCATTCGCCCGCCGTCCGCCTCACCGTCACCGCCGTCCGCCGTCCAGCGATGTCTCTGATTTCCGGGTCCTGGGGATGGAAAAGGCTGCCAGTGCGCTTGCGCACCGGCAGCCTTTTCATTGGCTGGAGCGCATCACATGGCTTCCAGCAACCTCAGCCAATCAGGGCTGACGAAGCTGGAAGCCATGTGATGCGCTCCAGCCAATGAAAAGGCTGCTGGTGCGCATGTGCACCAGCAGCCTTTTCCATCCCATTCACTCTCTATGAAGACGCCGAGGAGGAAGAAGACCCGGACCGCCCCCCGGCTCTGACGTCGTCGTCACCAGATGCCGCCCGGGAGAAGAGGACCGTGACGATCGTAATAGGTAATGCATATATTCTTTAACTTCCGGGCGGGGGGGTCGGGGGTCCGAAAGTGGGGGAAGGGGGCCAGACCGGGTATTTAACCACATTACAAAGTTATATAACTTTGTAATGTGTGTTAAATAAGCTAAAAAAAAATTTCGTGGGAGTTGTCCTTTAAAAGCAAACTGCTGCTCTTTCTCCCTCCGGCCACTAGAGGCCGCTCTGTCCCCCCAGCTGTCACTACTACAGCCTGGATAGAGGAGCCGGAAGACAGAGAAGATGGTGGTCTGCATTCTGCAGGGAGCCAGGTAACATCTGTACAGGGGAGACCTACACAGCATCCCCTGCAGCCCCCCATACACAGCATCCCCTGAAACCCCCCCATACACAGCGTCCCCTGCAGCCCCCCATACACAGCGTCCCCTGCAGCCCCCCATACACAGCGTCCCCTGCAGCCCCCCATACACAGTATCCCCTGCAGCCCCCCATACACAGCGTCCCCTGCAGCCCCCCATACACAGTATCCCCTGCAGCCCCCCATACACAGCGTCCCCTGCAGCCCCCCCATACACAGCATCCCCTGCAGCCCCCCATACACAGCGTCCCCTGCAGCCCCCCATACACAGCGTCCCCTGCAGCCCCCCATACACAGCGTCCCCTGCAGCCCCCCATACACAGTATCCCCTGCAGCCCCCCATACACAGCGTCCCCTGCAGCCCCCCATACACAGTATCCCCTGCAGCCCCCCATACACAGCGTCCCCTGCAGCCCCCCATACACAGCGTCCCCTGCAGCCCCCCATACACAGCATCCCCTGCAGCCCCCCATACACAGCATCCCCTGCAGCCCCCCCATACACAGCATCCCCTGCAGCCCCCCATACACAGTATCCCCTGCAGCCCCCCAACCCCCCACACAGTATCCCCTGCAGCCCCCCCATCCCCAGTATCCCCTGCAGCCCCCCATACACAGCATCCCCTGCAGCCCCCCCATACACAGCATCCCCTGCAGCCCCCCCATACACAGCATCCCCTGCAGCCCCCCATACACAGTGTCCCCTGCAGCCCCCCATACACAGTATCCCCTGCAGCCCCCCATACACAGCATCCCCTGCAGCCCCCCCTACCACAGTATCCCCTGCAACCCCCCATACACAGTATCCCCTGCAGCCCCCCCATACACAGTATCCCCTGCAGCCCCCCCATACACAGCATCCCCTGCAGCCCCCCCATACACAGTATCCCCTGCAACCCCCCCATACACAGTGTCCCCTGCAGCCCCCCATACACAGTATCCCCTGCAGCCCCCCATACACAGCATCCCCTGCAGCCCCCCCATACACAGTATCCCCTGCAACCCCCCATACACAGCATCCCCTGCAGCCCCCCCATACACAGCATCCCCTGCAGCCCCCCATACACAGCATCCCCTGCAGCCCCCCATACACCATATCCCCTGCAGCCCCCCATACACAGCATCCCCTGCAGCCCCCCATACACAGCATCCCCTGCAGCCCCCCATACACAGCATCCCCTGCAGCCCCCCCATACACAGCATCCCCTGCAGCCCCCCCATACACAGCATCCCCTGCAGCCCCCCATACACAGCATCCCCTGCAGCCCCCCATACACAGCATCCCCTGCAGCCCCCCATACACAGCATCCCCTGCAGCCCCCCATCCCCTCACACACAGCCTCCCCCCCATTCCCCCCCACAGACAGCCTCTCCTGCATCCCCCCTATCCCCACACACACAGCATCCCCTGCAGCCCCCATCCCCCCACACACAGTATCCCCTGAAGCTCCCCCATCCCCCCCCCCACAGCATCCCCTGCAGCCTCCCCAAACACAGCATCCCCTGCAGCCCCCCATCCCCACACACAGCATCCCCTGCAGCCTCCCCATCCCCCCCCACACAGCACCCCCTGCTGACCCCCATCCCCACATGCACAGCATCCCCTGCAGCCCCCCATTCCCCCCACAGCATCCCCTGCAGCCCCCATCCCCCCTACACACAGTATCCCCTGCAGCCTCCCCAAACACAGCATCCCCTGCAGCCCCCCATCACCAAACACAGCATCCCCTGCAGCCTCCCCATCCCCCCCACACAGCATCCCCTGCAGCCCCCCATCCCCAAACACAGCATCCCCTGCAGCCTCCCCATCCCCCCACACACAGCACCCCCTGCTGACACCCATCCCCACACACACAGCATCCCCTGCAGCCCCCCATCCCCCACAGCATCCCCTGCAGCCTCCCATTCCCACACACACAAATAGCAGCCCCCATATCCCCCCCCACACACAGAGCATCCCCTGCAGCTCCCCCATTCCCCCCACACACAGCATCCCCTGCAGCCCCCCATCCCCCCACACACAGCATCCCTTGCAGCCTCCCCCCCACACACACAGCATCCCCTGCTGACCCCCATCCCCACACACACAGCATCCCCTGCAGTCCCCCATCCCCCCCACAGCATCCCCTGCAACCTCCCATTCCCACACACACAAATAGCAGCCCCCATATCCCCCCCACACACACAGCATCCCCTGCAGTCCCCCATCCCCCCCACAGCATCCCCTGCAGCCCCCCATTCCCACACACACAAATAGCAGCCCCCATATCCCCCCCCACACACACACAGAGCATCCCCTGCAGCCCCCCATTCCCACACACACAAATAGCAGCCCCCCATCCCCCCACACACAGCATCCCCTGCAGCCCCCCATTCCCACACACACAAATAGCAGCCCCCATATCCCCCCCCCACACACACAGAGCATCCCCTGCAGCCCCCCATTCCCACACACACAAATAGCAGCCCCCCATCCCCCCACACACAGCATCCCCTGCTGACCCCCATCCCCACACACACAGCATCCCCTGCAGTCCCCCATCCCCCCCACAGCATCCCCTGCAGCCCCCCATTCCCACACACACAAATAGCAGCCCCCATATCCCCCCCACACACACACAGAGCATCCCCTGCAGCCCCCCATTCCCACACACACAAATAGCAGCCCCCCATCCCCCCACACACAGCATCCCCTGCTGACCCCCATCCCCACACACAGCATCCCCTGCAGTCCCCCATCCCCCCCACAGCATCCCCTGCAGCCCCCCATTCCCACACACACACAAATAGCAGCCCCCATACCCCCCCCCCCCCCCACACACACAGAGCATCCCCTGCAGCCCCCCATTCCCACACACACAAATAGCAGCCCCCCATCCCCCCCACACACACACAGAGCATCCCCTGCAGCTCCCCCATTCCCCCCACAGCATCCCCTGCAGCCCCCCCCCATCCCCACTCCACAGTATCCCAGGGCCATCCACTCTCTTCCCCCCACCAACCAAGGGAAGCAGCCACACAGGATCAGAGGAGGACAAAGCAGGAACCAGGACAGGTGAGAACTACAACCCCCACCATGTCCTCCTAACAGTTCATGGTGGGAGTTGTAGTTTTGCAGTCTGTGGACATTCAGGTGCAGGACTACACCCCCCATCAAGCCCTATTGGCAAATCATAAAGGGAGTTGAAGTTCTGCAACAGATTAGAGCTTGACACAGTATAGGAGGGGGGAGCAGTGGCACAGTAGTACTACATCCCCCAGCATGGTGTATATCAGTGCTTCTCAATTCCAGTCCTCAGGCCTCACCAACAGGTCATGTTTTGAGGATATCCCGAACAAAGGACACCTGTGATAATACCTGATGCGCCGAGTATGATTATATCACCTGTGATATACTAAGGAAATCCTCAAAACATGACCTGTTGGTGAGGCCTGAGGACTGGAACTGAGAAGCACTGGTATATAGGGTAGGCTGTACAACTACATCTCCCAGCATGATCCTCTGATGCTTTGGTAGAACTACAGTATGTGTGTATGTTGCTTTGTTTACTATGATTTTTACTAATAGGGGGTGTGCACATGAGGGGAAGGAGAATTGAACTATGGCTGGCCCAGTAGAAATTGCCCATACCCACAGGGGTATTGCTTGGGGGGGGGGGGAGGCATTGACAGAAAAGGTGATCATGTGGAGGGAAAAGTGAACTATGGTGAAAATACAGAAACCCCAGTTTCTCAGCATCTTGTATTGTAATGGATGATGGAGGTCACCCAGCTTTCTCACCATCTTATACTCAGTATGATGGAGGTCACCCAGCTTTCCCAGCATCTAGTACTTAGTATAATGAAGGTCACCCAGCTTTCCCACCACCTTATACTCAGTATGATGTGGTCACCCAGCTTTCTACCCTTCTTATACTAAGTATTATGTGGTCACCCAGCTTTCCCAGCATCTTATACTTAATATGATGTGGTCACCCAGCTTTCCCAGCATCTTATACTTAATATGATGTGGTCACCCAGCTTTCCCAGCATCTTATACTTAATATGATGTGGTCACCCAGCTTTCCCAGCATCTTATACTTAATATGATGTGGTCACCCAGCTTTCCCACCATCTTATACTCAGTATGATGTGGTCACCCAGCTTTCCCAGCATCCTATATTCAGTATGATGGAGGTCACCCAGCTTTCCCTGGATCCTATACTCAGTATGATGAAGGTCACTCAGCTTTCTGTCCATCTTATACTCAGTATGATGTGGTCACCCAGATTTCCCTGCATCTTGTACTAAGTATAATGTGGTCACCCAGCTTTCCCACCATCCCACCATGCCTCAGGGAGCTGCACAGTAAATCTATACTGTGTAGCTGAAAACCATATTAGCACAATTGTGCTAATTGGTTCCCTTTAAAGAAGCACTCCGGCCATTACCTATTATTGCGCTTCCCATATCAGTGCACGGATGGTAGATGGTACCCCCGGCCTGTACTTCTTCAAGCGGCGATGTTCCGACAGTTCGAATAATGTCTCCAGCCCTTCTGGTCATTTGTGACCAGGGAATTCCTACTGCTCTGTGTGAAGGAGCCAGAAGTCACTTTCTCAATGTAAGTCTATGGGGCTATGGTTCAGTGTCAGTGCTGAGCCGTCCCATATACTTATACAGGAAAGTGACTTCCGACCCCTTCACAGTGAGTAGTAGGAATTCCCTGGTCACAAATGACTGGAAGGGCCGAATGTGTTATCCGAACTGTCAGAACAATTCCGCTGGAGGAAGTACAGGTCCGAGTGGCATCTACCTTCCTCGCACTGATGTAGGGAGCGTAATAATAGGTAAGGGCCAGAGTGGTACTTGAAGGATGGGCCGCTAGCCGGCTACTCATGGGCCACTGCTGTGTGCTTGCCCCCCAGGCTAAAATTTGCCAGCCAGCCCCTGAATATATCCCCTCCTGTATACTGTAGCCTGGGCTATGTTACATCCCCCCGTATAGAATATATCCCTCCTGTATACTGTAGCCTGGGCTATGTTACACCCCCCGGTATAGTATATATCCCCTCCTGTATACTGTGGCCTGGGCTATGTTACACCCCCTGGTATAGTATATATCCCCTCCTGTATACTGTGGCCTGGGCTATGTTACACCCCCCCGGTATAGTATATATCCCCTCCTGTATACTGTGGCCTGGGCTATGTTACATCCCTCGGTATAGTATATATCCCCTCCTGTATACTGTGGCCTGGGCTATGTTACACCCCCTGGTATAGTATATATCCCCTCCTGTATACTGTGGCCTGGGCTATGTTACATCCACCGGTATAGAATATATCCCCTCCTGTATACTGTGGCTTGGCATACTCTGGCCTAGGCTATTTTATACCCCGGGGTATATTCTGGCCTGGGGGGGGTATAGTTTGGCCTAGGCTATTTTATACCCCGGGGTATATTCTGGCCTGGGGGGGGGGGGTATAGTTTGGCCTAGGCTATTTTATACCAGGGTATAATCTGGACGGGGGTTAAACTGGCCTGCTACACCGGCTACTACTGAGCTATACTGTGACAGTCAGGTAGTGGTGCTAATACACGGGCCCCAGCCAAGACACCCGCAGGCTATTGGACTTGAATCACCAATGTAGCTGATCGCTGATGAATATCCTGGCCTGTTCCTGCGGCTGTTTTAATGAAAAGTAAATGGGGGAAGGGGAATTTACCCACAAATGTTTTCAGAACAGCTAAAACTTTGGAGTCCCCTCCCCCAGCAACGTTTACTCACCAACTACAGGCGGACGGGAGCCACAGCATCCGGGCTTGGCGTGCTCGTCTGGACCAGGCCACCGCCCTGAGGAAGAGGATCCCTGCCCCCTCCTGTCAGCGCTCACTATGTGACCAGACTCCTCTGATCCACTCAAAAAGTCACCCAATAGCACACCTCCCAACTGTCCCGGATTCCGCGGGACAGTCCCGTTTTCGGGGTGCTGCCCCGCGGTCCCGGAACGGCACCCAGTGTCCCGCATTGTATGTGGCCCAACCAGAAAAACAATAAACCAGTAACTCCCCTGTCCTCCGGTCCCAGCATCTCCTCTCCCGGCAGAGCGCGCACTCCCGTCATCCTCCGGGGCGGGCAGCGGGGTACAGAGACACTTGACTGTACCGGAAGTAATTCATATAGAGGCTGCAGGTCACTTCCGGTACAGTCAGTGTCTGTATACCCCGCTGCCCGCCCCGGAGGATGACGGGAGTGCGCGCTCTGCCAGGAGAGGAGCTGCTGGGAGCGGCGGACAGGTGAGTTACTGGTTTATTGTTTTTCTAGTCGGGTCACACTAATGGGGGATTGGCTATTATGTGGGGCGCTATATGGGGGCATTGGCTACTATGTGGGGCATATATGGGGGGATTGGCTACTATGTGGGGCATATATGGGGGCATTGGATACTATGTGGGGCACTATATGGGGGGATTGGCTACTATGTGAGGCACTATATGGGTGATTGGCTACTATGTGGGGCACTATATGGGGGGATTGGCTACTATGTGGGGCATATATGGGGGCATTGGCTACTATGTGGGGCATATATGGGGGGATTGGCTACTATGTGGGGCATATATGGGGGCATTGGATACTATGTGGGGCACTATATGGGGGGATTGGCTACTATGTGAGGCACTATATGGGTGATTGGCTACTATGTGGGGCACTATATGGGGGATTGGCTACTATGTGGGGCACTATATGGGGGATTGGCTACTATGTGGGGCACTATATGGGGATTGGCTACTATGTGGGGCACTATATGGGGGATTGGCTACTATGTGGGGCACTATATGGGGGATTGGATAATATGTGGGGCACTATATGGGGATTGGCTACTATGTGGGGCACTATATGGGGGATTGGATAACATGTGGGGCACTATATGGGGGCATTGGCTTACATGTGGGGCACTATATGGGGGATTGGATACTATGTGAGGCACTATATGGGGGGATTGGCTACTATGTGGGGCACTATATGGGGGCATAGGCTAATATGTGGGGCACTATATGGGGGCATTGGCTACTATGTGGGGCACTATATGGGGCATTGGATACTATGTGGGGCACTATATGGGGCATTGGATACTATGTGGGGCACTATATGGGGGATTGGATACTATGTGGGGCACTATATGGGGGAATTGGATACTATGTGGGGCACTATATGGGTCATTGGATACTATGTGGGGCTCTATATGGGGAATTGGATACTATGTGTGGCACTATATGGGGGATTGGACACTATGTGGGGCACTATATGGGGGCATTGGATACTATGTGGGGCACTATATGGGGGATTGAATACTATGTGGGACACTAATGGGGGATTGGATACTATATAGGGCATTTTTGGGGGGATTGGATACTGTATAGGGCACTATTCAGTCAGCAGCATGTGGTGACTGTAGGGGAGTGGCTATGGAGGGTTGCTATGGGGGCGTGGCTATGGAGGGTTGCTATGGGGGCGTGGCTATGGAGGGTTGCTATGGGGGCATGGCTATGGGGGGGTCGCTATGGGGGCGTGGCTATCGGGACCGCGGCGCACATGTCCCTCTTTGCAAAAGTTGGGAGGTATGCAATACTAATGAGGGACCATGAGGATCTGGAACGCCAAGCAATCCCGGAATCCCTGGAATGGAGCCAGGAGTGGTGCTGAATGATACCAGGCCGAACCGCGGCAACAACAGCGCCACAAACCTTGAAAGGATGATGAAAAGTGGGACCTGCGCCTGCAAACTATGGGACAGTGACAGCATAATACTATGGTCCATTCACCTCAGGATACTAAGGGAGCCTAGTATAGCCTACAGAGGATGAGCCCTGACTAGAGAGGACTACCACCTCACCAGCAGGCTGTATGGTGATGGGGGGCTAGTATAGCCTATAGAGGATGAGCCCTCACCAGCGGGCTGTATGGTGATGGGGGGGGGCTAGTATAGCCTATAGAGGATGAGCCCTGACTAGAGAGGACTACTACCTCACCAGCGGGCTGTATGGTGAGGGGGGGGGGCTAGTATAGCCTATAGAGGTTGATCCCTCACCAGCGGGCTGTATGGTGATGGGGGGGGGAGGGCTAGTATAGCCTATAGAGGATGAGCCCTCACCAGCGGGCTGTATGGAGATGGGGGGGGGGGCTAGTATAGCCTATAGAGGATGAGCCCTCACCAGTGGGCTGTATGGTGATGGGGGGGCTAGTATAGCCTATAGAGGTTGATCTCTCACCAGCGGGCTGTATGGTGATTGGGGGGGGGGGGCTAGTATAGCCTATAGAGGTTGATCCCTCACCAGCGGGCTGTATGGTGATGGGGGGGGGGGCTAGTATAGCCTATAGAGGATGAGCCCTCACCAGCGGCCTGTATGGTGATGGGGGGGCTAGTATAGCCTATAGAGAATGAGCCTTCACCAGCGGCCTGTATGGTGATGGGGGGGCTAGTATAGCCTATAGAGGATGAGCCCTCACCAGCGGGCTGTATGGTGAGGGGGGGGGGGGGCTAGTATAGCCTATAGAGGTTGATCCCTCACCAGCGGGCTGTATGGTGATGGGGGGGGGGGGCTAGTATAGCCTATAGAGGATGAGCCCTCACCAGCGGGCTGTATGGTGATGGGGGGGGGCTAGTATAGCCTATGGAGGATGAGCCCTCACCAGCGGGCTGTATGGTGAGGGGGGGGGGGGCTAGTATAGCCTATAGAGGATGATCCCTCACCAGCCGGCTCTATGGTGATGGGGGGGGGGGGGGGGGGGGGCTAGTATAGCCTATAGAGGATGAGCCCTGACTAGAGAGGACTACTACCTCACCAGCGGGCTGTATGGTGAGGGGGGGGGGGCTAGTATAGCCTATAGAGGATGAGCCCTCACCAGCGGGCTGTATGGTGATGGGGGGGGGGGGCTAGTATAGCCTATAGAGGATGAGCCCTCACCAGCGGGCTGTATGGAGATGGGGGGGGGGCTAGTATAGCCTATAGAGGATGAGCCCTCACCAGTGGGCTGTATGGTGATGGGGGGGGCTAGTATAGCCTATAGAGAATGAGCCCTCACCAGCGGCCTGTATGGTGATGGGGGGGCTAGTATAGCTTATAGAGGATGAGCCCTCACCAGCGGGCTGTATGGTGAGGGGGGGGGCTAGTATAGCCTATAGAGGTTGATCCCTCACCAGCGGGCTGTATGGTGATGGGGGGGGGCTAGTATAGCCTATAGAGGTTGATCCCTCACCAGCGGGCTGTATGGTGAGGGGGGGGGGGGGGGGCTAGTATAGCCTATAGAGAATGAGCCCTCACCAGCGGCCTGTATGGTGATGGGGGGGGGGGGGCTAGTATAGCCTATAGAGGATGAGCCCTCACCAGCGGGCTGTATGGTGATGGGGGGGGGGGGGGGCTAGTATAGCCTATAGAGGATGAGCCCTCACCAGCGGGCTGTATGGTGATGGGGGGGGGGGGGCTAGTATAGCCTATAGAGGATGAGCCCTCACCAGCGGGCTGTATGGTGATGGGGGGGGGGGGCTAGTATAGGCTATAGAGGTTGATCCCTCACCAGCGGGCTGTATGGTGATGGCGGGGGCTAGTATAGCCTATAGAGGATGAGCCCTCACCAGCGGGCTGTATGGTGAAGGGGGGGGGGGGCTAGTATAGCCTATAGAGGATGATCCCTCACCAGCCGGCTCTATGGTGATGGGGGGGGGCTAGTATAGCCTATACAGGATGAGCCCTGACTAGAGAGGACTATTACCTCACCAGTGGGCTGTATGGTGATGGGGGGGGGGGGGCTAGTATAGCCTATAGAGGTTGATCCCTCACCAGCCGGCTCTATGGTGATGGGGGGGGGCTAGTATAGCCTATAGAGGATGAGCCCTGACTAGAGAGGACCATTACCTCACCAGTGGGCTGTATGGTGATGGGGGGGGGGGGCTAGTATAGCCTATAGCGAATGAGCCCTCACCAGCGGGCTGTATGGTGATGGGGGGGCTAGTATAGCCTATAGAGGATGAGCCCTCACCAGCGAGCTGTATGGTGATGGGAGGGGGCTAGTATAGCCTATAGAGGATGAGCCCCACCAGCGGGCTGTATGGTGATGAGGGGGGGGGGGGGGGGCTAGTATAGCCTATAGAGGATGAGCCCCCACCTCACCAGTGGGCTGTAGGGTGATGGGGGGGGGGCTAGTATAGCCTATAGAGGACGAGCCCTGACTAGAGAGGACTAGTACCTCACCAGTGGGCTGTATGGTGATGGGGGGGGGGGGGGGGCTGGTATAGCCTATAGAGGATGAGCCCTCACCAGCGGGCTGTATGGTGATGGGGGGGGGGGGCTAGTATAGCCTATAGAGGATGAGCCCCACCAGTGGGCTGTATGGTGATGGGGGGGGGGGGGGGGGCTAGTATAGCCTATAGAGGATGAGCCCCACCAGTGGGCTGTATGGTGATGGGGGGGGGGGGGGCTAGTATAGCCTATGGAGGATGAGCCCTGACTAGAGAGGACTACTACCTCACCAGCGGGCTGTATGGTGATGGGGGGCGGGGGGCGGGTACACGAGCACAGACAGGGAGTGTTCTCACCAGAGGGGGTGGAGCTAAAGCAGGAAGTTTCCTCACCAGAGGGGGGGCAGAGCTAAGGCAGGAAGTTTCCTCACCAGAGGGGGGGTGGAGCTCACACAGGAAGTGTCATCACCAGAGAAGGGCGGAGCTCAGACAGGGAGTCTCCTCACCAGCCCTCAGGCTCTGCCTGGACACACAGTGTTACCAGCAGCTTCACCTCAGCACGAGCGGCCATTGATTCTCCACACAAACCGGCTGCAGGTCAGTCCTGTGGAGACTGAGGCAGCAAGAGGAAGCTCAGGGGGATAAAGGGATGGGGAGGGGGGAAACAGTGTATACCTTCCATATCCAGTCAGTGTGCCCCCTCTCCATATCCGGTCAGTGTGCCCCCTCTCCATATCCGGTCAGTGTGCCCCCTCTCCATATCCGGTCAGTGTGCCCCCTCTCCATATCCGGTCAGTGTGCCCCCTCTCCATATCCAGTCAATGTGCCCCCCCTCCATATCCAGTCAGTGTGCCCCCTCTCCGTATCCGGGCAGTGTATACCCTCCATATCCGGTCAGTGTGCCCCCTCTCCATATCCGGGCAGTGTGCACCCCCTCCATATCCGGTCAGTGTGCCCCCTCTCCATATCCGGGCAGTGTGCCCCCTCTCCATATCCGGGCAGTGTGCCCCCTCTCCATATCCGGTCAGTGTGCCCCCCCCTCCATATCCAAGCAGTGTATACCCTCCATATCCGGTCAGTGTGCCCCCCCTCCATATCCAAGCAGTGTATACCCTCCATATCCGGTCAGTGTGCCCCCTCTCCATATCCGGTCAGTGTGCCCCCTCTCCATATCCGGTCAGTGTGCCCCCTCTCCATATCCGGTCAGTTTGCCCCCCCTCCATATCCAAGCAGTGTATACCCTCCATATCCGGTCAGTGTGCCCCCTCTCCATATCCGGTCAGTGTGCCCTCCCTCCATATCCAATCAGTGTGCCCCCTCTCCATATCCGGGCAGTGTGCACCCCCTCCATATCCGGTCAGTGTGCCCCCTCTCCATATCTGGTCAGTGTGCCCCCTCTCCATATCTGGTCAGTGTGCCCCCCCTCCATATCCGAGCAGTGTATACCCTCCATATCCGGTCAGTGTGCCCCCCCTCCATATCCGGTCAGTGTGCCCCCCCTCCATATCCGGTCAGTGTGCCCCCTCTCCATATCCGGTCAGTGTGCCCCCTCTCCATATCCGGTCAGTGTGCCCCCCCTCCATATCCAAGCAGTGTATACCCTCCATATCCGGTCAGTGTGCCCCCTCTCCATATCCGGTCAGTGTGCCCTCCCTCCATATCCGGTCAGTGTGCCCCCTCTCCATATCCGGCCAGTGTGCCCCCTCTCCATATCCGGCCAGTGTGCCCCCTCTCCATATCCGGCCAGTGTGCCCCCTCTCCATATCCGGTCAGTGTGCCCCCTCTCCATATCCGGTCAGTGTGCCCTCCCTCCATATCCGGTCAGTGTGCCCCCTCTCCATATCCGGGCAGTGTGCCCCCTCTCCATATCCGGTCAGTGTGCCCTCCAATGACTGTGTTGCCTGTGAGGTCACAGATGTGGAACATTTTCCATTAATCTGTGTTGCGCTCCCTGTTATTCTTCCTGGAAACACGAGAATAAGGGCCGGTGTAACAGGCCAGAGTATACCCCGGGTATATTTTGGTCTAGGCTATTTTATACCCGGGGTATATTTCGGCCAATTCATACCCCCTCAGGCCATTTTATACCCCCATGAAATCAGCAGCAGTGAGTGATAGACAATGGCGTAGCTACCATGAAGGCAGGGAAGGCAGTTGCTATGGGGCCCCGGACTACAGGGGGGCCCGGGGGCCGCCTTGCCCGTCTCCCCTGTCTTTAAGGTAGCTACGCTACTGATATCAAAGCACCCTGCCAGAGATGCAGAAGGGAGCGTCTGCAATCCCCTCTGAAACACCTCCGCACCTCCCCCGGACACAGGCTCAGAGCGTCCTGCACCAGTGTCCCCCTCTCCACAAGTGGAACAGTCCTGGGACGTTCCGCTAAGCCCCACCCCCATTGCGGCAAGCCCCGCCCCCAGCACCCACCGCGGGTGGGATATTCGCTCATGGCAGAATGCACAGGGCCTGAGGAGGAGACACAGCAGGAGGATGGTAACTATCACTGCCAGCTGGAAGACACTCAGCTTCCCTGGCATCCTGTATAATGAGGTCACCAGCTTCCCTGGCATCCTGTATAATGGGGTCACTCAGCTTCCCAGCATCCTGTATAATGGGGGTCACCAGCTTCCCTGGCATCCTGTATAATGGGGGTCACTCAGGCTCAGCTTCCCTGGCATCCTGTATAATGGGGTCACCAGCTTCCCTGGCATCCTGTATAATGGGGTCACCAGCTTCCCTGGCATCCTGTATAATGTGGTCACCAGCTTCCCTGGCATCCTGTATAATGGGGTCAGTCAGCTTCCCTGTTATCCTGTATAATGGGGGTCACTCAGGCTCAGCTTCCCTGTTATCCTGTATAATGGGGGTCACTCAGGCTCAGCTTCCCTGGCATCCTTTATAATGGGGTCACCAGCTTCCCTGCATCCTGTATAATGGGGTCACCAGCTTCCCTGGCATCCTGTATAATGTGGTCACCAGCTTCCCTGTCATCCTGTATAATGGGGTCACTCATCCTCCCTGGCATCCTGTATAATGGGGTCACTCAGCTTCCCTAGCATCCTGTATAATGGGGGTCACCAGCTTCCCTGTCATCCTGTATAATGGGGTCACTCAGGCTCAGCTTCCCTGGCATCCTGTATAATGGGGTCACTCATCCTCCCTGGCATCCTGTATAATGGGGTCACTCAGGCTCAGCCTCCCTGGCATCCTGTATAATGGGGGTCACTCAGGCTCAGCTTCCCTGGCATCCTGTATAATGGGGGTCACCAGCTTCCCTGGCATCCTGTATAGTGGGGTCACTCAGCTTCCCTGGCATCCTGTATAGTGGGGTCACCAGCCTCCCTGGCATCCTGTATAGTGGGGTCACCAGCTTCCCTGGCATCCTGTATAATGGGGGTCACCAGCTTCTCTGGCATCCTGTATAATGGGGTCACTCAGCTTTCCCTGCATCCTGTCCTGTATAATGGGGGTCACCAGCTTCCCTGTCATCCTGTATAATGGAAGTCACCAGCTTCCCTGTCATCCTGTATAATGGGGTCACTCATCCTCCCTGGCATCCTGTATAATGGGGTCACTCAGCTTCCCTAGCATCCTGTATAATGGGGGTCACCAGCTTCCCTGTTATCCTGTATAATGGGGTCACTCAGCTTCCCTGGTATCCTGTATAATGGGGTTCACCAGCTTCCCTAGCATCCTGTATAATGGGGTCACTCAGCTTCCCTGGTATCCTGTATAATGGGGTCACTCAGCTTCCCTGGCATCCTGTATAATGGGGTCACTCAGCTTCCCTGGTATCCTGTATAATGGGGTCACTCAGCTTTCCTGGCATCCTGTATAATGGGGTCACTCAGCTTTCCTGGCATCCTGTATAATGGGGTCACTCAGCTTCCCTGGCATCCTGTATAATGGGGTTACCCAGCTTCCCTGGTATCCTGTATAATGGGGTCACTCAGCTTCCTGGCATCCTGTATAATGGGGTCACTCAGCTTCCCTGGTATCCTGTATAATGGGGTCACTTAGCTTCCCTGGTATCCTGTATAATGGGGTTACCCAGCTTCTCTGCATCCTGTATAATGGGGTCACTCAGCTTCCCTGGCATCCTGTATAATGGGGTCACTCAGCTTTCCTGGCATCCTGTATAATGGGGTCAGACAGCCTCCCTGGCATCCTGTATAATGGGGTCACTCAGCCTTCCTGGCATCCTGTATAATGGGGTCACTCAGCTTCCCTGGCATCCTGTATAATGGGGGTCACTCAGCTTCCCTGCATCCTGTATAATGGGGTCATTTAGCCTCCCTGGCATCCTGTATAATGGGGTCATTCAGCCTCCCTAGCATCTTGTATAGTGGTCAGTATAATGGAGGTCACCCTCCTGGACTCAGAGCTGCTCCAACCAGCAGGGACTCCGAGTGGCCTGCTACCACTCACCCACCCCCACCCCAGGGCACAGCGTCTCAGAGCTGCCAAAGGCAGGGGGACAGCTCCATATTGCCGGTACAGGTAATATGTTGGGGGGGCCCCATACACTTTTTTGCTATGGGGCCCCATGAATCCTAGTTACGCCCCTGGTGATAGACACAAGAAATACTTAATTTTTTAACATTTTATTGGGGATTTGGCTTTGTCTGTGAGATACGTGAGAAGCCGCTGATGGAAATCTGAAAAATCTAATCACATAGGGGGAGATTTATCAGACATGGTGTGAAGTGACACTGGCTCAGTCGCCCCCGGCAACCAATCAGATTCCACCTCTCATTTTTCCAAGAATCTGTGGGGAATAAAGGTGGAATCTGGTTGCTAGGGGCAACTGAGACAGTTTCACTTTACATCATGGGGGAGAGTTATCAAACATGGTGTAAAGTGAAACTGGCTCAGTTGCCCCTAGCAACCAATCAGATTCCACCTCTCATTCCTCACAGACTCTTTGGAAAATGAAAGGTGGAATCTGATTGGTTGCCGGGGGCGACTGGGCCAGTGTCACTATACACCATGTTTGATAAATCTCCCCCATGTTTGTTAAGTGAAACTGGCTCAGTTGCCCCTAGCAACCAATTCACCTTTCATTTTCCAAAGAGTCTGTGAGGTATGAAAGGTGGAATCTGATTGGTTGCCGGGGGCGACTGAGCCAGTGTCACTTAACAAACATGGGGGAGATGTATGCAAGGGGGAGGGTTGTTCTATTAACTAGTTTTTATTAGATTTGTCAGATACAAATGTTCATTTTTTTGCGCATAATCCTCCCCTAGCATAGCTTTGTAGCCAAGCTGTTTTAGACTGGGTTCACACTGTGTTATTGCAGTCCATTTTTTTTTCCCCATTTTTTTTTTTGCAAAATGGATGAGAAAAAAAGGAAGCGTTAGTGTGCCTTTTTGATCAGTTTTTCCATTAGGGTAGCTTCACACGTACCGGATCCACAGCGGATTTCACGCTGTGAGTTTGCAGCGAAATCCGTTGCGCATCCTGTACTGTGAAGCTGAATGGGTCCGATACACGCAGCGGATCCACTGCGTGTATGGGACCCGGCCCGTTTAACCCCCCTGCCCCTGGCCTTCCACAGCCCCCAGCCCCTTTAACCCCCGCCGCTGGCCGCCCTCAGCCCCGAGCATACATAACTAGCTTGGTGCCGCGGCTGTGTGCGTCTCTCCCGGCTCCCCTCGCTCCCCATCAGCCAATCAGGCAGCACTGATGGGGGTTGCGGGTGGGGGCGGGGGGGGGTTAAAGGGGCCGGGTCCCGTACACGCAGCGGATCCACTGCGTGTATGGGACCCATTCAGCTTCACAGTTCAGGATCTGAAGCGGATTTCGATGCAAACTCGCAGCCTGAAATCTGCTGCGGATCCGGTACGTGTGAAGCTACCCTAATGGAAAAACTGATCAAAATGGAGGCACCATTCCATAATAAAAAAAGGATAAAAATACATTCTTTTTTTAGTGTACACAAATACTGTGGTTGACCGCATTTTTGTGTACACTAAAAAAGATGCGTTTTGATCCGTTTTTTAATCCATTTTTTTTTGTTGCAAAAAAGGATGAAAAAAAAAACGCAGTGCAAAAAACGCATAAATTGTGCAATAAATTTTGCAAGATGTATCCAGGCACTTGCGTCTAATGATGATTTTTGCGCAACAACCGTAAAATTTTGCACAGCCCATAAAAACCTCCAGCTGCTTAAATAGTGCAGATGATGCAGTGATGGGACAGCGCCACCTACTGTCAGCTCAATGTAAGCTGATGGGACAGCGCCACCTACTGTCAGTGCAATGTAAGCTGATGGGACAGCGCCACCTACTGTCAGTGCAATGTAACCTGATGGGACAGCGCCACCTACTGTCAGCGCAATGTAACCTGATGGGACAGCGCCACCTACTGTCAGTGCAATGTAGGCTGATGGGACAGCGCCACCTACTGTCAGTGCAATGTAACCTGATGGGACAGCGCCACCTACTGTCAGCGCAATGTAACCTGATGGGACAGCGCCACCTACTGTCAGTACAATGTAAGCTGATGGGACAGCGCCATCTACTGTCAGTATAATGTAAGCTGAAGGGACAGCGCCACCTACTGTCAGTGCAATGTAACCTGATGGGACAGCGCCACCTACTGTCAGTGCAATGTAACCTGATGGGACAGCGCCACCTACTGTCAGTATAATGTAAGCTGATGGGACAGCGCCACCTACTGTCAGTGCAATGTAACCTGATGGGACAGCGCCACCTACTGTCAGTATAATGTAAGCTGATGGGACAGCGCCACCTACTGTCAGTACAATGTAAGCTGATGGGACAGCGCCACCTACTGTCAGCGCAATGTAAGCTGATGGGACAGCGCCACCTACTGTCAGCGCAATGTAACCTGATGGGACAGCGCCACCTACTGTCAGTGCAATGTAGGCTGATGGGACAGCGCCATCTACTGTCAGTATAATGTAAGCTGAAGGGACAGCGCCACCTACTGTCAGTGCAATGTAACCTGATGGGACAGCGCCACCTACTGTCAGCGCAATGTAACCTGATGGGACAGCGCCACCTACTGTCAGTACAATGTAAGCTGATGGGACAGCGCCATCTACTGTCAGTGCAATGTAACCTGATGGGACAGCGCCACCTACTGTCAGCGCAATGTAACCTGATGGGACAGCGCCACCTACCGTCAGTGCAATGTAGGCTGATGGGACAGCGCCATCTACTGTCAGTGCAATGTAACCTGATGGGACAGCGCCACCTACTGTCAGCGCAATGTAACCTGATGGGACAGCGCCACCTACTGTCAGTGCAATGTAGGCTGATGGGACAGCGCCACCTACTGTCAGTGCAATGTAAGCTGATGGGACAGCGCCACCTACTGTTAGCGCAATGTAACCTGATGGGACAGCGCCACCTACTGTCAGTACAATGTAAGCTGATGGGACAGCGCCACCTACTGTTAGCGCAATGTAACCTGATGGGACAGCGCCACCTACTGTCAGCACAATGTAAGCTGATGGGACAGCGCCACCTACTGTCAGCGCAATGTAACCTGATAGGACAGCGCCACCTACTGTCAGCGCAATGTAACCTGATGGGACAGCGCCACCTACTGTCAGCGCAATGTAAGCTGATGGGACAGCGCCACCTACTGTCAGCGCAATGTAAGCTGATGGGACAGCGCCACCTACTGTCAGCGCAATGTAACCTGATGGGACAGCGCCATCTACTGTCAGCGCAATGTAAGCTGATGGGACAGCGCCACCTACTGTCAGTACAATGTAAGCTGATGGGACAGCGCCATCTACTGTCAGTATAATGTAAGCTGATGGGACAGCGCCACCTACTGTCAGTACAATGTAAGCTGATGGGACAGCGCCACCTACTGTCAGTATAATGTAAGCTGATGGGACAGCGCCACCTACTGTCAGTACAATGTAAGCTGATGGGACAGCGCCACCTACTGTCAGCGCAATGTTACCTGATGGGACAGCGCCACCTACTGTCAGCTCAATGTAAGCTGATGGGACAGCGCCACTTACTGTCAGTACAATGTAAGCTGATGGGACAGCGCCACCTACTGTCAGCACAGTGTAAGCTGATAGGACAGCGCCACCTACTGTCAGCTCAATGTAAGCTGATGGGACAGTGCCACCTACTGTCAGCTCAATGTAAGCTGATGGGACAGCGCCACCTACTGTCAGTATAATGTAAGCACTGTACTGTATTTCTCAACAAGAGGAAGCAGCTGTGTGTCCGAGTATAATAAAAAAAAAAATATTAGAGATGAAGTGAAAAAAACAGTGAAGTAATAACATTATGACCTGGAGGGATATATTCTGGCCTGGGCTATGTTACACCCCCGGCATAGAATATATCTCCTCCTGTATACTGTAGACTGGGCTAGAACTGAGAAAACCAGTAAGATGATAACTTGGAGGGATATAGTCTGGCCTGGTTTTACACCCCCAAAGTTTATCCCCAGGGGTAGACTGTCCCCAGGTTTATAGTATGGCCTAGGCTACATTACACCCCTGGGTATAATAATATATCCCCTGGTGTATACTGTGGCCTGGGCCAGGGGTGAGAAAACCAGTGAAGTAATAACATTATGGCCCGGAGGGATATAGCATGGCCTAGGCTGCTTTACACCCCCAGGTGTAGGGTTTATCCCCCGGGGTATACTGTGGCCTGGTTCGACATTAGATAGATATATATTCTGGCCTGGATGGGTATACTCTGGCCTAGGCTATGTTACACCCTGGGGTATATTCTGGCCTAGGCTATGTTACACCCCGGGGTATATTCTGGCCTAGGCTATGTTACACCCTGGGGTATATTCTGGCCTAGGCTATGTTACACCCCGGGGTATACTCTGGCCTAGGCTATTTTATACCCGGGTATAATCTGGACGGGGGTTAATCTGGCCTGCTACACCGGCCCGCAGTCAGTAGCTGTTCTGTACAGCCCGGACATAAATAGCATCTGGGTGTTACTATGACTGATCCTCTGGGTGTTACTATTACTGATCCTCTCCGTGATACTATTACTGATCCTCTCCGTGATACTATTTCTGATCCTCTCCGTGATACTATTACTGATCTTCTCCGTGATACTATGACTGATCCTCTCCGTGTTACTATTACTGATCCTCTCCGTGTTACTATGACTGATCCTCTCCGTGTTACTATGACTGATCCTCTCCATGTTACTATTACTGATCCTCTCCGTGTTACTATTACTGATCCTCTCCGTGTTACTATTACTGATCCTCTCCGTGTTACTATTACTGATCCTCTCCGTGTTACTATGACTGATCCTCTCCGTGTTAGTATTACTGATCCTCTGGTTGTTAATATTACTGATCCTTTGGGTGTTACTATGACTGATCCTCTGGGTGTCACTATGACTGATCCTTTGGGTGTCACTATGACTAATCCTCTGGGTGTCACTATGACTGATCCTCTGGGTGTCACTATGACTGATCCTCTGGGTGTCACTATGACTGATCCTCTGGGTGTCACTATGACTGATCCTCTGGGTGTCACTATGACTGATCCTCTGGGTGTTACTATGACTGATCCTCTGGGTGTCACTATGACTGATCCTCTGGGTGTTACTATTACTGATCCTTTGGGTGTCACTATGACTGATCTTCTGGGTGTCACTATGACTGATCCTCTGGGTGTTACTATGACTGATCCTTTGGGTGTCACTATGACTGATCCTCTGGGTGTCACTATGACTGATCCTCTGGGTGTTACTATTACTGATCCTCTGGGTGTCACTATGACTGATCCTCTGGGTGTCACTATGACTGATCCTCTGGGTGTTACTATTACTGATCCTTTGGGTGTCACTATGACTGATCCTCTGGGTGTCACTATGACTGATCCTCTGGGTGTCACTATGACTGATCCTCTGGGTGTCACTATGACTGATCCTCTGGGTGTTACTATGACTGATCCTTTGGGTGTCACTATGACTGATCTTCTGGGTGTCACTATGACTGATCCTCTGGGTGTTACTATGACTGATCCTCTGGGTGTTACTATGACTGATCCTCTGGGTGTCACTATGACTGATCCTCTGGGTGTCACTATGACTGATCCTCTGGGTGTCACTATGACTGATCCTCTGGGTGTCACTATGACTGATCCTCTGGGTGTCACTATGACTGATCCTCTGGGTGTTACTATGACTGATCCTCTGGGTGTCACTATGACTGATCCTCTGGGTGTTACTATTACTGATCCTTTGGGTGTCACTATGACTGATCCTCTGGGTGTCACTATGACTGATCCTCTGGGTGTCACTATGACTGATCCTCTGGGTGTTACTATTACTGATCCTTTGGGTGTCACTATGACTGATCCTCTGGGTGTTACTATTACTGATCCTTTGGGTGTCACTATGACTGATCCTCTGGGTGTCACTATGACTGATCCTCTGGGTGTCACTATGACTGATCCTCTGGGTGTTACTATTACTGATCCTTTGGGTGTCACTATGACTGATCCTCTGGGTGTCACTATGACTGATCCTCTGGGTGTCACTATGACTGATCCTCTGGGTGTTACTATTATTGATCCTCTGGGTGTCACTATGACTGATCCTCTGGGTGTCACTATGACTGATCCTCTGGGTGTTACTATTACTGATCCTTTGGGTGTCACTATGACTGATCCTCTGGGTGTCACTATGACTGATCCTCTGGGTGTCACTATGACTGATCCTCTGGGTGTCACTATGACTGATCCTCTGGGTGTTACTATGACTGATCCTTTGGGTGTCACTATGACTGATCTTCTGGGTGTCACTATGACTGATCCTCTGGGTGTTACTATGACTGATCCTCTGGGTGTTACTATGACTGATCCTCTGGGTGTCACTATGACTGATCCTCTGGGTGTCACTATGACTGATCCTCTGGGTGTCACTATGACTGATCCTCTGGGTGTCACTATGACTGATCCTCTGGGTGTCACTATGACTGATCCTCTGGGTGTTACTATGACTGATCCTCTGGGTGTCACTATGACTGATCCTCTGGGTGTTACTATTACTGATCCTTTGGGTGTCACTATGACTGATCCTCTGGGTGTCACTATGACTGATCCTCTGGGTGTTACTATGACTGATCCTCTGGGTGTTACTATTACTGATCCTTTGGGTGTCACTATGACTGATCCTCTGGGTGTTACTATTACTGATCCTTTGGGTGTCACTATGACTGATCCTCTGGGTGTCACTATGACTGATCCTCTGGGTGTCACTATGACTGATCCTCTGGGTGTTACTATTACTGATCCTTTGGGTGTCACTATGACTGATCCTCTGGGTGTTACTATTACTGATCCTTTGGGTGTCACTATGACTGATCCTCTGGGTGTCACTATGACTGATCCTCTGGGTGTTACTATGAGAAGACAGAGTCTGAAGAGTGTCCAAGCATAATCAGGGAAGTAACCTTTTCAGTATTTTTGAAAATAAATAAAACGCATTAATATGAACACTCACATAGAGATAACTGATTTATTTATTAAACAATTGAAAGACTGTTTATACCTGGACAAATAAGCATATTGGAGGTATCAATAGTAAATCAGGACATTATATGGTGCTTTTTGATATTTTTTGCAACTTCATTCGCGACTGCTTGAAGATAGAAGGAAATTCGACATTAATTCCAAATCTTTTCATTCTTACTGCAGTAACAATCCTCCACAGGGACCCCGTAGACCTCCACCTCACAGAAGTTCAGAAATCCTTGTAGTCTAGATCTGACGATGTTCACATATCGACCCATCATGCCGTTACATTGGAAGGTTTGAGAAAAGGACAGAGGAATGGATGTAATTGTGGCGCACCTGCAGAGAAACAATCCATTACAATGGTGTCAGTGTGGAGAGTCCTAAGGTAAAGTCTAAAGACCAATAGGGAGATTTATCAAACATTTACACCTTTTTTTTGGAGTGTAAAAGTCGCAAAATTTTGAGCAACCGCATAGCTGCGCAAATTGCCGCGGCAATTTCGGGGACGGAGCTTATCGTCGCGGGGGGCGGAGCTTACCGGGATATTTGGGGACTGCTGCCAACTGCTGAAGAAGACTCAGCAGGTAACCCCCAGCCCCTAGCATCAACCCCCCCCCCCCCTCCCCCATGGAGATCGCACTGCATCTGCCCCAGCAAGGAAGGGGACACTTAAAGGACAACTCCGGCGAAAATTTTTTTTGGCTTATTTAACACACATTACAAAGTTATATAACTTTGTAATGTGGTTAAATACCCGGTCTGGCCCCCTTCCCCCACTTTCCGACCCCCGACCCCCCACCCCGGAAGTTAAAGAATATATACATTACCTATTACGGTCGTCACGGTCCTCTTCTCTGGTGTCGGGTGATGTCAGAGCCGGGGGGAGGTCCGGGTCTTCTTCCTTCTCGGCGTCTTCATTGAGAGTGAATGGGAGAGAAAAGGCTGCTGGTGCACATGCGCACCAGCAGCCTTTTCATTGGCTGGAGCGCATCACATGGCTTCCAGCTTGCTCAGCCCTGATTGGCTGAGCTTGCTGGAAGCCATGTGATGCGCTCCAGCCAATGAAAAGGCTGCCGGTGCGCAAGCGCGCTGGCAGCCTTTTCTCTCTCATGGACCCGGAAGAAGGAGACATCGCTGGACGGCGGACGCAGGTGACGGTGAGGCGGACGGCGGGCGAATGGAGTGGCGATCGTCACCGGAGGGATGGTGAGTATGGTGTCTGTGTGTGTCTGTGTTTTTTTTTTTTTTGGGGGTCCCGCCGGAGTTGTCCTTTAACCCCCTTCCTTGCTGGTGCAGGTGCAGAGCCAGAACAGTCTGGTCCCCAGGGGGTTAAGTCCCTGGGAGCCAGACTGTAACTCCCATGCCCATGCTGAAGGTCACCCAGCTTTCCCAGGATCCTGTAAGGGTTAACCTTACAGGATGCTGGGAAAGCTGGGTGACCTCCAGCATAGGCATGGGCGTTACAGTCTGGCTCCCTGGGACTTAACCCCTTACTTGCTATTTGTTTTTGCTTGTGTCTTTTCTTTTTCAGATACCGGCATGCAGAGGATTACGGCGGATTCGTTTGGACTACGTCGATGACCGGCGGACTTTACTGTACAATAAAATGGTCAACGAGGGGTGTGGGGATGTTTTTATTTGAATAAAAACATTTTCTCGGTGTGTTGTGTTTTCTTAGTAGTGGAAGCTGTCTGATAGACGGAATCCATTACTAAGTCGGGGCTTAGTGTTAGCCGGTATAAAATGGCTAACACTAACCCCCTATTATTACCCCAGTACCCAATGCCACCAGGGGTACTGGGAAGAGCCGGGTGCCAGTGGTCCCGGAGCGTCAAAATTGGCGCTCCTGGACCGGGCGGCAGCAGGCTGGTAAGATTTATACTGGGGAGGGCCTAAACCAATGGCTCTTCCCACCCTGGTGTTACCAGGCTGCTGTCGTTTGGATTTTATCCCGGCTGGTTAGAAAATAGGGGGAACCCTATGCGTTTTTTTTTTATTTATTTAAAAAAAAAAACCCTGCATAGGGTCCCCCCTATTTTCATAACCAGCCGTGATAAAAACCAAACAACAGCAGCCTGGTAACACCAGGGTGGGAAGAGCCATTGGTTTAGGCCCTCCCCAGCCTAAATCTTACCAGCCTGCTGCCGACCGGTCCAGGAGCGCCAATTTTGACGCTCCGGGACCACTGGCACCCGGCTCTTCCCAGTACCCCTGGTGGCATTGGGTACTGGGGTAATAATAGGGGGTTAGTGTTAGCCATTTTATACCGGCTAACACTAGGCCCCGACTTAGTAATGGATTCCGTCTATCAGACGGCTTCCACTACTAAGTCTATAAAGTAATGAAAGAAAACACAACACACCGAGAAAATGTTTTTATTCAAATAAAAACATCCCCACACCCCTCGTTGACCATTTTATTGTACAGTAAAGTCCGCCGGTCATCGACGTAGTCCAAACGAATCCGCCGTAATCCTCTGCATGCCGGTATCTGAAAAAGAAAGGGAGAAGAAAATGCTCATTACCTAGGAGGCAAACCAGGGCCAAAGAGACTATTTAGAGACAATTCTGAGACTATTTAGAGACAATTCTGAGCCAAACAAATCAGCACCACAGAAAATAGACCAGTCTTATCCCGGATAGTAAATTGCACCAGTCTATTCATGCCAAAGCAGAAATAGACCACACCTAGAAAAATCCCCTGTTGATAAATCTCCCCCCAAGTATTTAATGGGCTGTGGAGTGCTATGTTCCCTTCATGATTATACCCAGGCACAGCACCCTACAAACAGTGCAAGCGAGGCACTATACAGGTCCGAGTGACCAAGCACGTGTGGAGATGCACTATATCATATATCATAGTGTCAGCTATACATTGTGTGTAATGTCGTGTACAGTGACAGGAATAGGACACTTGAAATCAGAGCTGTGACTGGTATACAGTGATGTGAGGGGGTAGTAGTATGATTATGGAGGGGAAGGATGATGAAGGGGGTAGTAGTATGATGATGGGGGGGTAGTAGTATGATGATGGAGGGGCAGGATGATGAAGGGGGTAGTAGTATGATGATGGAGGGGCAGGATGATGAAGGGGGTAGTAGTATGATGATGGAGGGGCAGGATGATGAAGGGGTGGTAGTATGATGATTGAGGTACAGGATGATAAAGGGAGTGGTAGTTCGATGATGGAGGGGAAGGATGATAAAGGGAGTGGTAGTACGATGATCGAGGTACAGGATGATGAAGGGGTAGTAGTATGATAGAGGGGCAGGAGGACTATTAAGGGGGTAGTAGTATGATAATGGAGGGGCAGGAGAACTATTAAGGGAGTAGTAGTATGATGATGGGGGACAGGCTGATGAAGGAGGTAGTAGTATGATGATGGAGGGGCAGGATTATGAAGTGGGTAGTAGTATGATGATAGAGGGGCAGGAAGACTATTAAGGGGGTAATAGTATGATAATGGAGGGACAGGATAATGAAGGGGGTAGTAGCAGTGGCGCAGCGGCCGTGGTCGCGGCGGTCGCCGCCGCGACCGGGCCCGCCACGGAAGGGGGCCCGCGGCCCCCCTCCCTACCTCCACTGCGCCGGCCCGCCGCTCTGCTTTCCCAGGCCCCCGGCCGATGCTCCGCTCCCTGGGGGTGTCCCCGGGATTTCCCGGCAGCACACGCACCAGGGAGCGGTGTACGCTGGGGCAATTACTTCCGGGTCAGGGAGCGCATCACTCCCCGAAGTAACAGTCTCGGCCTACACAGCTCCCTGGTGCGTGTGCTGCCGGGCAATTCCAGGGACACCCCCAGGGAGCGGAGCATTGGCCGGGGGCCAGTCCAACTACAGAAGACCACAGAAGAAGAAATGAGAGAAGGGAGCTGCAACGGGGGAACGAGGTGTTAGGTGAGCTTTTTTTTTTTTTTTTTTTTTTTTTTTAATCTGCTTGACAAGAGGGGAATGTATAAGGGGACAACACAGTGGGGGCATCTATATGGGGGGCAACATAAGGGAGGCATGTATAAGGGCACAGCACAGGGAGGGCATCTACAAGGGGGTATCTATATGGGGGCATGTGTAAGGGGAAAACACAGGGGGGGGGGCAACATAAGGGGACAACACAGGGGCCATCTATGGGGGGGGGGCAACATAAGGGGGCCACCTATAATGGGAGGCAACATGAGGGGCAGAAGGGGACAACAAAGGGGGCATCTGTAAGGGGTGCTACACAAAGGGGGCCATCTATAAAAGGGAATACAAGAGATGGGCAGTCTGTAAGGGACACTGCACAGAGGGGGGCATCTATAAGGGGGACTACACTAAGAGGGGCTCACAAGGGGATGCACATGGGGCTCTCTACACAGAGGGGCACATATACTGTAAGGGGGTCACATAGTTTCAGGTCTACCCACTAAATGAGGGTGTAAAGGGGCCAATACAGATGTGCAGTGTGTAGAGAGATGAGGATGGTGCCAGTGTGAGGAGCCTAATATGTCTGTCTGGCAGATTCTGTGGATTCGTGGCTCGGAGAAGTTCTCATAACGGCCCAGGGCAGATGGAGAAGATGAGGAAAAGGAAAGAACTCCGATCAGAAAAGACGTCCCCTGTGAGTCACCTGATATAACTGCACTGTGATGTATATGGTGTATAGAGCCTGTGTAGAGCTAGGGCCACCTCTATATGACTGGATGAGGTGATAGTGGTCTTTGTACAGTGGTTGTTGTTCATTAGCAGCAGTGACATTAGTCAGTATGTGGCGGTGTTAGTCAGTATGTGGTGGGATTATTTGTTACTTGTAATCTGGTACAGTATATTATTGGATTCAGTATACAGGTTGTGGTCAGTAACAATATTGTGGTGATGGTTGTGGTGGCAATATTTGCCCCTTGTATACTGGTTGGTATTATTGGTCAGTATACAGGATTTGGTCTGTAACAGTATGGCGGTAATATGTATGGTGATATTTCCTTCCTATATACTGGTATTATTGGTAATATTGGTCTTGATCTATCTATATATCTATCTATCTATCTATCTCCTATCTATCTATCTATCTATCTATCTATCTATCTATCTCCTATCTATCTATCTCTCTATCTCCTATCTATCTTCTATCTATCTCCTATCTATCTATCTCCTATCTATCTATCTATCTATCTATCTATCTATCTATCTATCTATCTATCTCCTATCTATCTATCTATCTATCTATCTATCTATCTATCTATCTATCTCCTATCTATCTCCTATCTATCTATCTATCTGTCTGTCTATCTATCTATCTATCTCCTATCTATCTCCTATCTATCTATCTATCTCCTATCTATCTATCTATCTATCTATCTATCTATCTATCTATCTATCTATCTATCTATCTATCTCCTATCTATCTATCTATCTATCTATCTATCTATCTATCTCCTATCTATCTCCTATCTATCTATCTATCTCCTATCTATCTATCTATCTATCTATCTATCTATCTATCTATCTATCTATCTATCTCCTATCTATCTATCTATCTATCTATCTATCTATCTATCTATCTATCTCCTATCTATCTATCTCCTATCTATCTATCTATCTATCTATCTATCTATCTATCTATCTATCTCCTATCTATCTATCTCCTATCTATCTATCTATCTATCTATCTCTATCTATCTCTCTCTCTATCTATCTATCTATCTATCTATCTATCTATCGCATCGCTTGGTCATGGAAGGGGGGGCCCAAGTTGAACTCTTGCACCAGGGCCCAAGGGACATTAGCTACGCCCCTGGGTAGTAGTATGATGATGGAGGGGCAGGAGGAGGATGAAGATGAAGGGGTAGTAGTATAATCATATGGGGTGCAGCTACATCATATGGGCACAAACTACAAGTACGGTGCTGGCCAAAAGTATTGGCACACCTGCAATTTTGTCAGATAATACACAATTTTTTCTAGAAAATGATTGCAATCACAAATGCTTTGGTATTAATCTCGTCATTTAATTTGTCTTCAACGGAAAACCACAAAAAGAATTGTCAAAAAGCCAAATTGGATATAATTCCACACCAAACATAACAAAGGGGGTGGACAAAAGTGTTGGCACCCTTAGAAAAATCATGTGATGCTTCTGTAATTTGTGTAATTACCAGCACCTGTTACTTACCTGTGCCGCATAACAGGTGGTGGCAATAACTAAACCACTCGCAGCCAGTTGAAATGGATTAAAGTTGATGCAACCTCTGTCCTGTGTCCTTGTGTGACCACATGGAGCACGGAGAAAAGAAAGAGACCAAAGAACTGGCTGAGGACTTGAGAAGCCAAATTGTGAGGAAGCATGAGCAATCTCAAGGCTACAAGTCCATCTCCAAAGACCTGAATGTTCCCGTGTCTACTGTACACAGTGTCAGCAAGATGTGTAAAGCCCATGGCCCTGTGCTAACCTCCCGAGATGTGGGCACTGCGGCTAACCTCCCGAGATGTGGGCACTGCGGCTAACCTCCCGAGATGTGGGCACTGCGGCTAACCTCCCGAGATGTGGGCACTGCGGCTAACCTCCCGAGATGTGGGCACTGCGGCTAACCTCCCGAGATGTGGGCACTGCGGCTAACCTCCCGAGATGTGGGCACTGCGGCTAACCTCCCGAGATGTGGGCACTGCGGCTAACCTCCCTAGATGTGGATGGAAAAGAAAAATTGACAAGAGATTTCAACAAAAGATTGTGCGGATGGTGGCTGAAGAACCTTGACTAACATCCAAACAAGTTCTAGCTGCCCTTCAGTCCGAGGGTACAACAGTGTCACCCCGTACTATCCGTCGGCGTCTGAATGAAAAGGGACTCTATGGTAGGATACCCAGGAAGACCCCACTTCTGACCCAGAGACATAAAAAAGCCAGGCTCGAGTTTGCCAAAACTTACCTGAGAAAGCCAAAGACTTTTCGAAAAAATGTTCTCTGGTCAGATGAGACAAAACGGGAGCTTTTCGGGAAAAGGCATCAACATAGAGTTTACAGGGAAAAGAAAAGAACCCGGTCCCTACAGTCAAACATGGCGGAGGTTCCCTGATGGTTTGGGGTTGCTTTGCTGCCTCTGGCACTGGACTGCTTGACCGTCTGCATGGCATTATGAAGTCTGAAGACTACCAACACATTGTGCAGCATAATGTAGGGCCCAGTGTGAGAAAGCTCGGTCTCCCTCAGAGGTCAGGGGTCTCCCTCAGAGGTCAGGGGTCTCCCTCAGAGGTCAGGGGTCTCCCTCAGAGGTCATGGGTCTTCCAGCAGGACGATGACCTAAAACAAACTTTAAAAAGCCCTAGAAAATGGTGGTGAGAGAAAGCACTGGAGACTTCTAAAGTGGCAGCAATGAGTCCAGACCTGAATCCCATAGACACCTGTGGAGAGATCTCACAATGGCCGTTTGCAGAAGGCGCCCTTCAAATCTCAGGGACCTCCAGCAATTTGCCAAAGGAGAATGGTCTAAAATTCCAGCCGAGCATTGTAAGAAACTCATTGGTGGTTACTGGAAGCCGTTGTTCGCAGTTATTTTGGCTAAAGGTTGTGCTACCAAGTATTAGGCTGAGGGGGCCAATACTTTTTGGAGTATGGTGTAAAATGATCAATGACTTTTTTTTCACTCTCTTTTGTGTGTTTTTTCACTGCAAGCAAAATAACTAAAGATATTACCGAAGCATTTGTGTTTGCAATCATTTTCTGGAAGAAATTGAGTATTATCTGACAGAATTGCAGGGGTGCCAATACTTTTGGCCAGCACTGTATATACCATTAGTAGAGTGCTAGCTCTGGGCCACAGCCTGCTTGCTGCTCTGTGTGTGACCCTGCCTACCAAAGTTCCAGCAGTCATGTTACCAGCTACAACTTCCTGCTGAGCTATGTATCCAAGCTCATCAACTGTGATACTGTCTGCTGAGCCACTGTATCTCATCCTGTTATGTGATACTATCTTCTCAGCTGTGTATCTAATCCTACGTCAGGAGCTGGAGATTGTGATCGGTGATGAGCACATATCTTTCACTACATCAAAAATTGGTTCTCTTAGGGTGCGTTTACACACAAAGATTTATCTGACAGATTTTGGAAGCCAAAGACAGGAATGGATTTGAATAGAGGATAGATCCCAGTCTTTCCTTTATGACCTGATCCCTGTTTATAGTCTGTTCCTGGTTTTGGCTTCAAAGATCTGTCAGATAAATCTGTCTGTGTAAACGCATAATTCATAGATGTGAATCAGTTCAAAGATCCTGAGGGACTAATGCTACGTTTACACGGAGCGATTATCGGGCAAATTGTTTCGCAAAAACGATCGCATTGAGCGATAATCGTTCCATGTTCTTAAATCATCGTTCATCGTTCGCTAAAAATTCGCAGATCGCTTCGTGTAAACAATCTTTCAAAGATTCTCCCTATGTAAAAGATGGGCTTAACCCCTTAACGACCGCGGGCGTAAGTGTACGCCCCCAAAACCCGTGCCTTAACGCAAACGGGCGTACATTTACGCCCGCGGTTTCCCCGATCGCTGCGTGTACACACGCAGCGATCGGGGAAGATGGCCTGCTATAATGTATAGCAGGCCATCCCTGCTTGTCGGCACGGGGGGTGATTAACCCCTCCCGTGCTGACGATCGCCGCTATTGGCTGATCAATTCAGATCAGCCATTGACGGCGATCTGCAGCTTTCCGGGTCATTGGTGACCGGATGGCCCGGAAAGCAATGGCGGTCGGTGCTGTCCGAGGACGGCACCGACGGCCATTACTGTTAAAAGTAACGGTGGCCACGGTGCCACCTCCCGATTGCCGTCACGGCGATATAAGTACCCCATGAAAGGGTTAAATACCTGTGGACACCTCAGCTAGGTAGCTGAGGTGTCAAGAGCAGGTATTGACCCATACTCACCGGATCCAGCGTCTTCCAGGTTCCGATCGCGTCCTCTTCTTCGTCGGCGTCTTCGTCTTTTTCCGGCGGTCCCCATCGGCAATCATCGGCTCCAGCGTCGTCAAACTTCGGCTTTTTCCGGAATTTGCGTTCTACTGCCCCCTAGCGGCTGATACGGCTGATACACATATCAGTAGCTATAGGGTTGAAGAAAGTTTCCCCCCCCCCCCCCCCAATTTTTTTTTTATTTTCCGCACCCTATCGCCGCTGAGTGCTGATCAGCATCGCACGTAAGTGCGCCGCTGATCAGCAACTCCTCCTTTTTGGCGTAGGGTGTTTTTTTCCTATATCCATACCCACAGTCTGATTATAAGTGCGGCATTTATTGGCAACTCCTTTCTTGGCGTAGTTTTTTTTTTTTTTATACTTGTTAAAGTTAAATGTTAAAAAAGCATGTAAAAAACACCATTACACTACACGGAATAAAGTTTTACACTACACCATTACACATTTACATACCCCATATACCAATCCCCGTATAAAGATGGCCCCCAGGGTGTTTTCGGTGTCGGACGCATACGTTATTATTGCCTCCGACACTGAAACAGCCAGTGAGGATGAATGGGGGGATCCTTCTTTCCTCCATTCATCCTCATCATCCTCATCATCCAGTGACGTGTCTGGGGGTAGCGTAGCGTACTGTCTTTTCCGCCAGTACCGTCCCAATAAGAGATCACGGTATGGTGTGAAATTCTCCAAACTCTGTGAGAGTACCTCAGGGTACACTTACAGATTTAGGGTACGTGCACACTGCGGAATGGCAAAGGATAACCCTTTGTGCATTCCGCAGCTGGCACCCGCCAGCGAACTGATGCGGGCACGCGTCTCCGCCCGTGTCATAGACTCTATCCTATGCATGGGCGGATTCCATCGTCCGTCCAAAGAATGAAGACGTTTGACGGAGAGCGGGATCCGCTCGTGCATAGAATGGAGTGTGACACGAGCAGGGATGTGTGCCTCCATCAGTCCGCCGGCGGGTGCCAGCTGCGGAATGCAAAAAGGGTTATCCTTCTCCATTCCGCAGTGTGCACGTACCCTTAGAGTGTATGTAGGAAGGGACACCCGAATCCAGCCCCCAGATGCCCACCCCCAATCCTCGGAGTTAGTGGGGAGATCGTTCGGGAACTGATCTTCCCACTGATGGATAAAGGTTACCACCTGTACAGGGATAACTTTTATACCAGTACCCCCTCTTTTGGTCCCTCGCTGCCCGAGCTACTGTAGCTTGCGCCACGATCCAAACATATCAGAATTAGTAATAGAGCCCTAATATTTAGCAGCCATGAAGCGGACCCAGCGCTTCTGGATATGAGGGACCCCGTATCGCACCAGGGCAACATTTTTCAGGTGACGTCCCCCACACTGGAGAACGGGAGACCCCAGAAGAAGTGCAGAGTGTGGTGTAACAGGGGGATCAGGAAGGACACCATTTTCCAGTGTGACACCTGTCCTGATCACCCCGGCCTCTGCATACTGGATCGCTTCAAGGCGTACCACACGTTATTGGGGTTCTACATTATCTAAATTCTGTCCCTTATGCCTATTTCAGGGGTCACGTTGGTCCAGGGATTATTCTGATCGCCATTATGGAGTCGGGAAGGAATTTTTCCCAGTGATGAGGCTACTGTCGTCTGCCTTACGAGGGTTTTTTGCCTTCCTCTGGATCAACACAGGTTGAATTTGATGGACACCTGTCATTTTCAACCTTATAAACTAACAATTGGCCTAATACCCCCAAATAAATTAGAATTGTCCCTTTTCCCCAACTAAATAGGTATGGCCGCCATTCCCATTAGAGGATGCCATGATGCACTTACAAAGCCTTTGTGCGGCCAGGACAGTAGAAACCCCCCACAAGTGACCCCATTCTGGAAACTACACCCCATAAGGAATCTAACAAGGGGGGCAGCGGGGATATGGCCCCCTGGTGACGGCGACATTTGGGACGTGAAAATGAAAAAAATTGTATTTTTTATTTTTACGGCACATGTTCTACATATGTGCCTGTTACCAGTGGGGTCCGTATGCTCACTGCACCCCTTGTTAGATTCCTTATGGGGTGTAGTTTCCAGAATGGGGTCACTTGTGGGGAGTTTCTACTGTCTTGGCAGCACAGGAGCTTTGTAATTGCGATATGGCCTCCATCCTCCATTCCAGCCTCTAAATGGCGCTCTGTCCTTTTGGTGGCTTGCCCTGTGCCCATATGGCACATTATGTCCACATGTGGGGTATTTTCGTACTCAGGGGAAATTTCCCTACACGCTTTGCGTTTATTTTCTTTTTTAACCCCTTGTGGAAATGGAAAAAAATCAAGGCTAGACCAACATTTAGTGTAATTTGTTTTGAATTTTTACTCTAAATCATTGATCTTGTCTTGATTTTTTCATTTTCACAAGGGGCTAAAAAATAAAAAAAACACAAAATGTGTAGAGCAATTTCCCCTGAGTACGGAAATACCCCACATGTGGACATAAAGCGCCATGCGGGTGCAGGGTAAGCCTCCAAAGGGAAGGAGCGCCATTTGGTTTTTTGAGGCTGGATTTGGCTGAATTGGATTTCGAGGGGCCATGTTGCATTTAAAAGGCCCCTGTGTTGCCAAGACAGTTGAAACCCCCCACAAGTGACCCCATTATGGAAACTACACCCCTCAGGGAATGTAACAAGGGGTGTAGTGAGCATATGGACCCCACTGGTGACGGGCACAAATGTGGAACAATGTGGCGTGAAAATGAAATATTACATTTTTTACACTATAATGTTGGTTTAGCCTTGAATTTATCATTTTCAAAAGGGGTTAAAAGAGAAAAAAACACACAAAATGTTTAGAGCAATTTCCCCCGAGTCCGTAAATAACCCACATGTGGACATAAAGCGCCATGTGGGCGCAGGGCAAGCCTCCGAAGGGAAGGAGCGCCAATTGGATTTTGGAGGTTGGATTGGGCTAGAATGGATGATGAACGCCATGTCGCATTTACAGAG
>NC_091459.1:146718644-146756144 GCF_027789765.1 Dendropsophus ebraccatus | reverse complement strand
TTTTTACAATTTTTCAAGTTATTTTGTTTTTTTTCATAAAGATTTGTTATGAGTATCGACTCCAATTTACCAGAAATGTAAAGTACAATATGTCACGAGAAAACAATCTCAGAATCAACCGGATAGGTAAAAGCATCCCGAAGTTATTAATGAATAAAGTGACACAGGTCATATTCATAAAATTTGCTCCGGTCCTTAAGGCCATTTTAGGCCCGGTCCTTAAGGGCTTAAGCGATCTTAAAAACAATCGCATTAACAATTTTTCTTACGATTTTTCTTACGAATTTTCTTACGATTTTTCTAACGATTTATTCGTCTAAATGCTGATTGTTATAAAAACCAAATTGTTGTTTTAAAATCGTTAAACGATCGATTGGGCGAATTATCGCTCCGTGTAAACGTAGCATAAGGGTCTGTTTACACACACAGATATCTGCCAGATTTTTGCAGGCAAAACCAGAAATGGATTTGAAAAAAAAAGAGAAATCTCAGTCTTTCCTTTATGACCTGTTCCGTGTTTATAGTCCATTCCTGGCTTTGGTTGCAAAAATCTGTCAGATACCTGTCAGATAATCTGTGTGTGTAAACGCACCATTAACGCACAGATTATTGAAGCCAAAGGCAGGAACAGACCATAAACAGGTAACGGGTCATAAGGAAAGACTGAGATTTCTCCTTTTTTCAAATCCATTCCTGGTTTTGGCTGCAAAAATCTGTCAGATAAATCTGACTGTGTAAACGCACCCTTGGGCTATGTTCACAATACGTAAGTTTCCGGACGTAGCACGTTCCATGAATAAGCGGCTGGAGATTTACGTAGTTTGCGTACAATGGAAAGTATACGATATACAGCGGCACAGTTCACACTACATACAAACTTACGCCCGGATCGTACGCGGCGCCGTAAAAAATGAACCAGACCATTGTTTGAGGACGAAAATGCTGTAACTTACGCCCGTAGCGTAACATGCGGTTCCGTACGTAGTGGTGATTTCTTCATTTTTCCAGCTTTTTGTGCCGATCCAAAAGGTTCTGTGGGGTGTCCGGGGCTAGGCGAAGATTTCCAAGTAAAAGACCGCTGTCAGATCGCTAAGTAGGGCGCTCGGGAAGCGTAAGTAGACTACGGGCATAAATTCTCGGACCGTACGTAGCCGGCCACAACTTACGTAAATCCCCGGCCGGAGTTTAACACGTATATGTTAAACATATACACACATATACGTAGTGTGAACATAGCCTAATGCTGGGTTTACACTGAGCAATAATTCGCCAATCAACAGTGACTATACCACACACACACATATATATATATATATATATATATATATATATATATATGTGTATATATATATATATATATATATATACCAACAGTGACTATACCACACATATACCAACAGTGACTATACCACACACACACACATATATATATATATATATATATATATATATATACCAACAGTGACTATACCACACACACACATATATATATATATATATATATATGTATATATATATATATATATATATACCAACAGTGACTATACCACACATATACCAACAGTGACTATACCACACACATATATATACATATATACCAACAGTGACTATATCACACATATACCAACAGTGACTATAATAATAATAATAATAATAATTTTTTATTTATATAGCGCCAACAGATTCCGCAGCACTTTACAATTCTGGAGGTACATACATAGACAAAAAAATCGACATTACAGAGATACATATAATTATCCATACATGAGGAGTGAGGTCCCTGCTCGCATGCATGAGCTTACACACTATCAGGAGGGGGTGCGAGACAAAATGGCAGAGGGGCAAAGTGCATCGTTGTTCTTATGGTCCGGCCATCTTTATAAATAAGGCAGTGCGGGTAAGGGGGGGGGGGGGGGTGAGCCTGTCACCAGCCAATGCCTGCATGCACAGGTCTAAGTGCTTAAATGCTTGGTGTGTGTGTGTGTGTGTGCGTGTATGTATGTGTCTGTGTGCGTGGTGGAGGTAGGTGTGTGTTTGTGTGTGGGGGGGGGTTGAGGGTTGAGTCAAAATTAGGGAACCTGGTAAGCCTGCTTGAATAGATGAGTTTTGAGGGCACGTTTGAAGCTTTGGGTATTGGAGGTGAGTCTGACAGTCTTGGGTAATGGATTCCATAGAACTGGTGCAGCTCGGGTGAAGTCCTGGAGACGGGAGTGAGAGGTGCGGATCAAGGTGCATGTTAATCGTAAGTCATTAGAGGAGCGTAAGGCACGGGTAGGGCGGTAGACAGAGATGAGGGAGGAGATGTATGGAGGTGCAGCACTGTGGAGAGCCTTGTGGGTGAGCAGGAGGACTTTATATTGTATCCTGTGTTTAACAGGGAGCCAGTGTAGTGACTGGCACAGGGGGGAGGCATCGGTATGGTGACTGGCACAGGGGGGAGGCATCGGTATAGTGACTGGCACAGGGGGGAGGCATCTGTATAGCGGCTGGACATGGAGATGAGCCTGGCCGCTGTATTGAGAATGGACTGGAGAGGAGAGTTTAGAGGAAGGAAGGCCGATTAGTAGGGAATTGCAGTAGTCAAGACGGGAATGGATCAGAGCGACAATGAGAGTTTTAGCAGATTCGACAGTAAGGAAGGGACGGATTTTAGAGATGTTTTTTAGATGCAGATTACAGGAACGTGAAAGAGATTTAATGTGAGGAGTGAAGGAAAGATCTGAGTCAAACATAACCCCAAGGCAGCGGGCTTGCTGTGTAAGGGTTATGGTCGCACCACAGACAGAGATGGAAATGTCAGGTGGAGGGTGTTTAGCAGAGGGAGGGAAGACAAGAAGCTCAGTCTTAGAAAGGTTTAGTTTTAGGAATAGGGAGGACATAGCGTTAGAGGCGGCAGACAGACAGTTACCGGTGTTCTGTAGAAGAGCGGGGGTGATATCACGGGAGGAGGTATACAGCTGGGTATCATCAGCATAGAGATGGTATATAGCATGGGGTGATATCACGGGAGGAGGTATACAGCTGGGTATCATCAGCATAGAGATGGTATATAGCGGGGGTGATATCACGGGAGGAGGTATACAGCTGGGTATAATCAGCATAGAGATGGTACTGAAAACCAAACTTGCTGATGATTTGTCCGATGGGTAAAGTGTAAAGTGAGAAAAGGAGAGGGCCCAGGACTGATCCCTGAGGATCCCCAACTGTAAGGGGGAGAGAAGATGACGTGGAGCCAGAAAGTGATACACTAAAGGAGCGGTCGGAGAGATAGGAGGAGAACCAGGAAAGAGCAGAGTCCTTGAGGCCGATAGAGCGGAGCGTGGAGAGGAGGAGCTGGTGGTCTACAGTGTCAAAAGCTGCAGATAGGTCCAGAAGGATGAGAAGTGAATGGTCACCTTTAGATTTGGCGGAGAGGAGATCGTTAGAGACTTTAGTAAGGACAGTTTCTGTAGAGTGGTGAGGACGGAAACCGGACTGAAGGGGGTCAAGGAGAGAGTTGTCAGAGAGGTAGCGGGTTAGGCGGGAATAGACCAGACGTTCCAACAGTTTGGAGATAAAAGGAAGATTAGAGACAGGTCGATAGTTGGCGGCACAGTATGGGTCTAGGGAGGTTTTTTTCAGTAAGGGAGTGATAATGGAGTGTTTGAAAGCCGAGGGGAAGACGCCAGAGGAGAGGGAGAGGTTGAAGATTTTAGTAAGGTAAGTAGTGACAACAGGAGAGAGAGACTGGACAAGGTGTGAGGGAATAGGGTCACTAGGGCAGGTGGTGGGACGAGATGAGGAGAGGAGTCTGGAGACTTCCTCCTCTGTCACTGGCTCAAAGGCTGAGAGGGAAGAGGAGGAAATACAAGAGGGAATGGGATCAACACTTCTTTGGGACTGGAAGGTGATCTCCTGACGGATGGTATCTATCTTTTCCTTGAAGTAGTTGGCTAGGTCTTCAGCACAGAGGTTAGTTACGGGTGTCTGAACTTTGGGTTTGAGGAGGGAGTTGAGGGTATCAAAGAGACGTTTTGGGTTATGGGATAGAGAAGAAATGAGAGAGGTAAAGTAAGATTGTTTAGCAGAATGAAGAGCGGAGTAGTAGCTTCTAAGCACAAATTTGTAATGTAGGAGGTTTGCATCAGTTTTAGACTTCCTCCACGAACGTTCAGCACACCTAGAACACCGTCTAAGAAAACGAGTTGAAGGTGTGTGCTGATTGAGGTGTGAGGGTTGCCATTTTGTCAAGGGTTGTTTTGAGGGTGTCGTGATAGCACTTGGCAGCCAGATTGGGACAGGAGAGCGAAGAGATAGGAGGCAGTGATGACTGTACAGAGTCTGTAAGTTGTTGGGTGTTGATGGCACGTAAGTTTCTGAATATGACCAAGGTTGGGGTGTCAGGAGGAGAATGAGTATTAGTGATTGAAAAGGAGAGAAGATTGTGGTCCGAGAGCCCGGTCGGAGTGTTATTAAGGCGAGAAACTGGGCAAAGTCTGGAGAAGACAAGGTCCAGGGTATTCCCACCCTTGTGGGTTGGAGAGTCAGAATGCTGAGAGAGGCCAAGGGAGGAGGTTAGGGAAAGAAACTGAGAGGCCGATGGGGAAAGTGGGGAAAGTGGTTTGTCAATAGGGATATTAAAATCGCCCATGATGAGGGCGGGAATGTCAGAAGATAGAAAGTAAGGAAGCCAGGTAGAAAAATGGTCAAGAAAGCGTAGTTGTGAACCAGGGGGGCGATATATGACTGCGACTCTCAGGGAAAAGGGCCGGAAGAGTCTAATGGTGTGCACCTCAAAAGAGGAGAATGAGAGAGAGGGCTCAGGGGGAATGACCTGGTAAGTGTAGTCCTCGGAGAGAAGTACACCCACTCCTCCACCATGTCTGTTATCAGGTCTAGGAGTATGGGAAAATTGAAGACCTCCATGGGTCAGAGCAGCAGGTGAGGCTGTGTCTGACTCTTGTAGCCATGTTTCTGTGAGAGCCAGCAGGTTGAGCGATTTATTGAGGAATAAGTCATGGGTTTCAGTGAGTTTGTTGCAGACAGATCTAGAATTCCATAGAGCACAGTTAATGGAGATGGGGTCTGGCATGCAGGGAATCTTAGTCAGGTTAAAAGGGTTTCTGTAGGTGGCCGATGAAGAGAAGCTGTTAGTAAAGGTTGGAGGACCAGGGTTAGGAGAGATGTCTCCAGCAGTAAGCAGGAGCAGAGATAGAGATAGCAGGTGTGAGTAAGAGAGGGAGGGAGGATGTTTGGAGGGAATGGGAAGAAATGGTTTATTGTATGGGAAAAAGACAGCAGGGGGGGGTTAGATCAGCAGGTAGAAGGGAAGAAGAGATAAATATACTATTGCTTGATATAGGAGTTGGGGGTTTGGAGCAGAGTTTGAGTATTAGGGAAGCAAAAGTAATAGCAAAGGTGAACATTTTTGGAGAGCAGAGGAGTATATGGAATGCAGTTACCTTCAGTTCCAATTCTGGCTTAATTCATCTAGACACTTTGACTGATCGGCACTTAGAGTGATCAGCAATGACCATGGTCAGGAATGACCAGAGCAGTTCACTATATAGTTAGATAACTAGCTGAGAAGTACTACCAGGTGTGAAACATGGGGTGGGTGGGGAAGAGATGGAAGAGGGCAGGGGTAACTGATAGAGAGAAGATTGTAAACAAACAATTTGGGTTCACTGCTTAGAAAAGAGGGCAATAAAAGTCAATGCTGAGAAGAGTAGAGCCAGATATCATACCATGAAATTTAAACAATGCAATGGATAATGGGGTAGGAGTTGATAGTTGGAGCCAATTCATACCATGAAATTTAAACAATGCAATGGATAATGGGGGTAGGAGTTGATAGTTGGAGCCAATTCATACCATGAAATTTAAACAATGCAATGGATAATGGGGGTAGGAGTTGATAGTTGGAGCCAATTCATACCTGTGAATGGAAGAAGAAGATCAGGTCAGGAGATGGTGATATTCCATAATTAATTAATTCTTTCTGGCTTAATTCATCTAGACACTTTGACTGATCAGCACTTAGAGTGATCAGCAATGACTATACCACACACACACATATATATATATATATATATATATATATATATATATATATACCAACAGTGACTATACCACACACATATATATACCAACAGTGACTATACCACACACATACACTCTCCGGCCACTTTATTAGGTACACCATGCTAGTAAAGGGTTGGACCCCCTTTTGCCTTCAGAACTGCCTCAATTCTTGGTGGCATAGATAGAACAAGGTGCTGGAAGCTTCCTCAGAGATTTTGGTCCATATTGACATGATGACATCACACAGTTGCCGCAGATTTGTCGGCTGCACATCCATGATGCCAATCTCCCGTTCCACCACATCCCAAAGATGCTCTATTGGATTGAGATCTGGTGACTGTGGAGGCCATTGGAGTACAGTGAACTCATTGTCATGTTCAAGAAACCAGTCTGAGATGATTCTAGCTTTATGACATGGCGCATTATCCTGCTGAAAGTAGCCATCAGATGTTGGGTCCATTGTGGTCATAAAGGGATGGACATGGTCAGCAACAATACTCAGGTAGGCTGTGGTGTTGCAACGATGCTCAATTGGTACCAAGGGGCCCAAAGAGTGCCAAGAAAATATTCCCCACACCATGACACCACCACCAGCAGCCTGAACCGTTGATACAAGGCAGGATGGATCCATGCTTTCATGTTGTTGTCGCCAAATTCTGACCCTACCATCCGAATGTCGCAGCAGAAATCGAGACTCATCAGACCAGGCAACGTTTTTCCAATCTTCTACTGTCCAATTTCGATAAGCTTGTGCAAATTGTAGCCTCAGTTTCCTATTCTTAGCTGAGCGGAGTGGCACCCGGTGTCGTCTTCTGCTGCTGTAGCCCATCTGCCTCAAAGTTGGCCGTACTGTGCGTTCAGAGATGCTCTTCTGCCTACCTTGGCTGTAACGGTTGGCTATTTGAGCCACTGTTGCCTTTCTATCAGCTGGAACCAGTCTGCCCATTCTCCTCTGACCTCTGGCATCAACAAGGCATTTCCGCCCACAGAACTGCCGCTCACTGGATGTTTTTTCTTTTTCGGACCATTCTCTGTAAACCCTAGAGATGGTTGTGCGTGAAAATCCCAGTAGATCAGCAGTTTCTGAAATACTCAGACCAGCCCTTCTGGCACCAACAACCATGCCACGGTTCAAAGGCCTCACATCACCTTTCTTCCCCATACTGATGCTCGGTTTGAACTGCAGGAGATTATCTTGACCATGTCTACATGCCTAAATGCACTGAGTTGCCGCCATGTGATTGGCTGATTAGAAACTAAGTGGTAACGTGCAGTTGGACAGGTGTACCTAATAAAGTGGCCGGTGAGTGTGTATATATATATATATATATATATATATATATATATATATATATAGTGTATTGGTATAAGCAGGGTGGTGTATATATGTGTATATAGTGTATGGGTATGAGCAGGGTGGGGTATATAGTGTATTGGTATGAGCAGAGTGGGGTATATATGTGTATATAGTGTATTGGTATAAGCAGGGGGGTATATATGTGTATATAGTGTATTGGTATAAGCAGGGGGGTATATATGTGTATATAGTGTATCGGTATAAGCAGGGGGTATATATGTGTATATATAGTGTATTGGTATAAGCAGGGTGGGGTATATATGTGTATATAGTGTATTGGTATAAGCAGGGGGGTATATATGTGTATATATAGTGTATTGGTATAAGCAGGGTGGGGTATATATGTGTATATAGTGTATGGGTATGAGCAGGGTGGGGTATATAGTGTATTGGTATAAGCAGGGTGGGGTATATATGTTTATATAGTGTATTGGTATAAGCAGGGGGGTATATATGTGTATATATAGTGTATTGGTATAAGCAGGGTGGGGTATATATGTGTATATAGTGTATTGGTATAAGCAGGGAGGTATATATGTGTATATAGTGTATTGGTATGAGCAGGGTGGGGTATATATGTGTATATATAGTGTATTGGTATGAGCAGGGTGGGGTATATAGGCATACCTCCCAACCGTCCCGGTTTCAGCGGGACGGTCCCGATTTGGGGGTGATGTCCCGCTGTCCCGGAACGCCCCCCCTGTGTCCCGCAGGCGTCACTGAAGCCATCTGACAGTGTGAGCGGCTCCTGCGGCTGCTAACAGTGTCAGGTGGCTTCAGGGACGCTGTTTGCATAAGCAGGGAGCTTCTGGAGCATCCGGCCTCACACACAGCTCAGCTGCTGCCCCGGAAGCTCTCTGCTCCAGCCCTGCGCGGTACCTGCATCCCTCTTCTCTCCTGTCCGTCTCCTACAGGCTACCGCGGCGGCTGCTGGTGACGTCACAGGTCAGGGACAGGTCGGAGAGAAGAGGAAAGCAGATACCGCGGGACTGGAGCTGTGGGGGCAGGAGCTGTGTGTCAGGCTGCCTGCTCCTCTCCTGCAGTGTCCCTGACCTGTGACCAGCTGGGAGAAGACAGACAGCCAGCTGGGTTCTGACTGCTCCTAACTAGGTGAGTATATGTAGTTTTTATTATTTTCTGTCAGGGATGGGTCTGCAGTGGGATTACTACATTGGGATGAACTGGGATGACTACATTGGGATGAACATAGGGGCGTGGCACATTGCCGTGACTGTCCCTCTTTCCTCCAAACAAAAGTTGGGAGGTATGTATATGTGTATATAGTGTATTCGTATAAGCAGGGGGGTATATATGTGTATATAGTGTATTGGTATAAGCAGGGGGTATATATGTGTATATAGTGTATGGGTATAAGCAGGGGGGTATATATGTGTATATAGTGTATTGGTATAAGCAGGGGGGTATATATGTGTATATAGTGTATTGGTGTAAGCAGGGGGTATATATGTGTATATAGTGTATTGGTGTAAGCAGGGGGTATATATATGTATATAGTGTATGGGTATAAGCAGGGGGGTATATATGTGTATATAGTGTATGGTATAAGCAGGGGGGTATATATGTGTATATAGTGTATTGGTATAAGCAGGGGGTATATATGTGTATATAGTGTATGGGTATAAGCAGGGGGGTATATATGTGTATAAAGTGTATTGGTATGAGCAGGGTGGGGTATATATGTGTATATAGTGTATTGGTATGAGCAGGGTGCAGTATATATGTTTATATAGTGTATGGGTATGAGCAGAGTGGGGTGTATACAGGGCCGCATCTGCCATGAGGCAAGGTGAAGTCTTCGCCTCAGGCAGCAGATCACAGGACCCTGCAGGGGGCGGCACTGGCCGTTCCTGGACAGTGAGCTTCTTCATTATATTATATGCATGACGGCTCACTGACTAGAGGAGCAGAGAGATCCGCCACAGACTCCTGTATGCATATTCCGGGGCGTGCTATGCTAATAGCACACCGCACATGGAATATACGTGCAGAAGCAGGGACTCCAGTGTGATGCCGGACTCCCCGCTCCTGTACGGTACAGACCTCCTGCTGTCAGCTCTGTCTGTGACCTTATTAGCAGACACAGCTGACAGGAGCCTCAGGGCCGGGAACTATCAGCTCTCTGCTCTGTGCTAGTCACTTCTAGATGGCAGGCTGTGTCAGGCTGTGTTATTGCTGCGATCTAGAAGTGATCTGTAGCAGCCAGTGATGTCTTCCTGGTCAGGCTGCTGTAATAGATCTGTGATCAGTCTGACCAGGAAGCATCCAGGAGGACACAGCAGCAGCGCAGGAACCATTGGTCAGGTGAGTAGCTGGCTTGTTTGTTTGTTTTTTTATGTTTGTTTTACTTTGCTGAAGATGGGGGGGGGCACAGGGGGGGATTACATGGAGATGGGGGGGACACAGGGGGGGATAATATGGAGATGGGGGGGACACAGGGGGGGATAATATGGAGATGGGGGGGACACAGGGGGGGATAATATGGAGATGGGGGGACACAGGGGGGGATAATATGGAGATGGGGGGGACACAGAGGGGGATTATATGGAGATGGGGGGGGACACAGAGGGGGATTATATGGAGATCGGGACACGGGGGATTATATGGAGATGAGGGACACAGGGGGGGATAATATGGAGATGGGGGGACACAGGGGGGATTTATATGGAGATGGGGGGACACAGGGGGGGATAATATGGAGATGGGGGGGGACACAGAGGGGGATTATATGGAGATGGGGGGGGACACAGAGGGGGATTATATGTAAATGGGGGACACAGGGGGGATTATATGGAGATGAGGGACACAGGGGGGATTATACGGAGATGGGGGGGACATGGGGGGATTATATGGAGATGGGGGGGACACAGGGGGGATTATATGGAGATCGGGACACGGGGGATTATATGGAGATGGGGGGGGACACGGGGGGATTATATGGAGATGGGGGGGACACAGGGGGGATTATATGGAGATGGGGGGGACACAGGGGGGATTATATGGAGATGGGGGGGACACAGGGGGGATTATATGGAGATCGGGACACGGGGGATTATATGGAGATGGGGGGACACGGGAGGATTATATGGAGATGGGGGACACAGGGGGATTATATGGAGATGGGGGGCACAGGGGGGATTTATATGGAGATGGGGGGACACGGGAGGATTATATGGAGATGGGGGGACACAAGGGGGATTATATGGAGATGGGGGGCACAGGGGGGATTTATATGGAGATGGGGGAACACAGGGGGGATTATATGGAGATGGGGGGGACACAAGGGGGATTATATGGAGATGGGGGGCACAGGGGGGATTTATATGGAGATGGGGGAACACAGGGGGGATTATATGGAGATCGGGACACGGGGGGGATTATATGGAGATGGGGGACACAGGGGGGGATAATATGGAGATGGGGGGACACGGGGGATTATATGGAGATGGGGGGCACAGGGGGGATTATATGGAGATGGGGGGACACAGGGGGGGGGATTATATGGAGATGGGGGGGACACAGGGGATTAAATAGAGATGGGGACACAGGGGGGTGATTATATGGAGATGGGGGGACACGGGGGGATTATATGGAGATGGGGGAGACACAAGGGGGATTATATGGAGATGGGGGACACGGGGGATTATATGGAGATCGGGACACGGGGGATTATATGGAGATGAGGGGGGACACAGAGGGGGATTATATGGAGATGGGGGACACAGGGGGATTATATGGAGATGGAGGGACACAGGATTATATGGAGATGGGGGGACACGAGGGATTATATGGAGATGGGGGGACACAGGGGGATTATATGGAGATGGGGGGATTATATGGAGATGGGGGGACACAGGGGGGGGATTATATGGAGATGGGGGACACAGGGGGATTATATGGAGATGGGGGGACACAGGGGGGATTATATGGAGATGGGGGGACACAGGGGATTATATGGAGATGGGGGGATTATATGGAGATGGGGGGACACAGGGGGGGGATTATATGGAGATGGGGGGGACACAGGGGATTAAATAGAGATGGGGACACAGGTGGGTGATTATATGGAGATGGGGGAGACACAAGGGGGATTATATGGAGATGGGGGACACAGGGGGGATTATATGGAGATCGGGACACGGGGGATTATATGGAGATGGGGGACACAGGGGATTATATGGAGATGGGGGGGACACAAGGGGGATTATATGGAGATGGGGGGACACAGGGGATTATATGAAGATGAGGGGGGACACAGGGGGATTATATGGAGATGGAGGGACACAGGATTATATGGAGATGGGGGGACACGAGGGATTATATGGAGATGGGGGGGCACAGGGGGATTATATGGAGATGGGGGGACACAGGGGGGGATTATATGGAGATGGGGGGACACAGGGGGATTATATGGAGATGGGGGGACAGGGGGGGATTATATGGAGATGGGGGGACACAGGGGGGGATTATATGGAGATCGGGACACGGAGGATTATATGAAGATGGGGGACACAGGGGGATTATATGGAGATGGGGGGACACAGGAGGGGGATTATATGGAGATGGGGGACACAGGAGGGGATTATATGGAGATGGGGGGACACAGGGGGGATTATATGGAGATGGGGGGGACACAGGGGGATTATATGGAGATGGGGGGACACAGGGGGGGATTATATGGAGATGGGGGACACAGAGGGGATTATATGGAGATGGGGGGACACAGGGGGATTATATGGAGATGGGGGGACACAGGGGGGATTATATGGAGATGGGGGGACACAGGGGGGATTATATGGAGATGGGGGGACACGGAGGATTATATGGAGATGGGGGGACACAGGGGGGAATTATATGGAGATGGGGGACACAGGGGGGATTATATGGAGATGGGGGGACACAGAGGGGATTATATGGAGATGGGGGACACGGGGGGGATTATATGGAGATGGGGGGACACGGAGGATTATATGGAGATGGGGGGACACAGGGGGGGATTATATGGAGATGGGGGACACAGAGGGGATTATATGGAGATGGGGGGACACAGGGGGGATTTCATGGAGATCGGGACACGGGGGATTATATGGAGATGGGGGGACACAGGGGGGGATTATATGAAGATGGGGGGACACAGGGGGGGATTATATGAAGATGGGGGACACAGGGGGGGATTATATGGAGATGGGGGGGACACAGGGGGGATTATATGGAGATGGGGGGACACAGGGGGGGATTATATGGAGATGGGGGGGACACAGGGGAGGATTATATGGAGATGGGGGGACACAGGGGGATTATATGGAGATGGGGGGGACACAGGGGGGATTATATGGAGATGGGGGGGACACAGGGGGATTATATGGAGATGAGGGGACACGGAGGATTATATGGAGATGGGGGGACACGGGGGATTATATGGAGATGGGGGACACGGGGGATTATATGCAGATGGGGGGACACAAGGGGATTGTATGGAGATGGGGGGACACGGGGGGATTATATGGAGATGGAGGGACACAGGATTATATGGAGATGGGGGGACACAGGGGGGGGATTATATAGAGATGGGGGACACGGGGGGATTATATGGAGATGGGGGACACAGGATTATACGGAGATGGGGGGACACAGGGGGGATTATATGGAGATGGGGACACAGGGGATTATATGGAGATGGGGGACACAGGGGGGATTATATGGAGATGGACACAGAGGGGATTATATGGAGATCGGGACACGGGGGATTATATGGAGATGGGGGGACACAGAGGGGGATTATATGGAGATGGGGGGACACAGGGGGGATTATATGGAGATGGGGGACACGGGGGGGATTATATGGAGATGGGGGGACACGGGGGGGATTATATGGAGATGGGGGGGACACAGGGGGGATTATATGGAGATGGGGGGGACACAGGGGGATTATATGGAGATGGAGGGACACAGGGGGGATTATATGGAGATGAGGGGACACAGGGGGGGATTATATGGAGATGGGGGGACACAGGGGGTATTATATGGAGATGGGGGATACAGGGGGGGGGAATATATGGAGATGGGGGGGACAGGGGGGATTATATGGAGACGGGGGGGGACGGGGGATTATATGGAGATGGGGGATACAGGGGGGATTATATGGAGATGGGGGACACAGGGGGGGATTATATGGAGATGGGGGACACAGGGGGATTATATGGAGATGGGGGGACACAGGGGGGATTATATGGAGATGGGGGGGACACAGGGGGATTATATGGAGATGGGGGACACGGGGGGAATTATATGGAGATGGGGGACACAGGGGGATTATATGGAGATGGGGGGACACAGGGGGGATTATATGGAGATGGGGGGACACAGGGGGGATTATATGGAGATGGGGGGACACAGGGGGGGATTATATGGAGATGGGGGACACGGGGGGATTATATGGAGATGGGGGACACAGGGGGGATTATATGGAGATGGACATAGAGGGGATTATATGGAGATGGGGGACACGGGGGGATTATATGGAGATGGGGGACACAGGGGGGATTATATGGAGATGGACATAGAGGGGATTATATGGAGATGGGGGGACACAGAGGGGGATTATATGGAGATGGGGGGACACAGAGGGGGATTATATGGAGATGGGGGGACACAGGGGGATTATATGGAGATGGGGGACACGGGGGGGATTATATGGAGATGGGGGGACACGGGGATTATATGGAGATGGGGGGACACAGGGGGGATTATATGGAGATGGGGGATACAGGGGGGGGGAATATATGGAGATGGGGGGGACAGGGGGGATTATATGGAGACGGGGGGGACGGGGGATTATATGGAGATGGGGGATACAGGGGGGATTACATGGAGATGGGGGACACAGGGGGGGATTATATGGAGATCGGGGACACAGGGGGGATTATATGGAGATGGGGGAGACAGGGGGGATTATATGGAGATGGGGGGACACAGGGGGATTATATGGAGATCGGGGACACAGGGGGGATTATATGGAGATGGGGGAGACAGGGGGGATTATATGGAGATGGGGGGACACAGAGGGGGATTATATGGAGATGGGGGGGACACAGGGGGTGATTATATGGAGATGGGGGGGACACAGGGGGTGATTATATGGAGATGGGGGGACACAGGGGGTGATTATATGGAGATGGGGGGACACAGGGGATTATATGGAGATGGGGGGACACGAGGGATTATATGGAGATGGGGGACACAGGATTATATGGAGATGGGGGGACACAGGGGGGATTATATGGAGATGGGGGACACGGGGGGATTATATGGAGATGGACACAGGGGATTATATGGAGATCGGGACACGGGGGATTATATGGAGATGGGGGGACACAGAGGGGGATTATATGGAGATGGGGGGACACAGGGGGGATTATATGGAGATGGGGGACACGGGGGGGATTATATGGAGATGGAGGGACACAGGGGGGATTATATGGAGATGAGGGGACACAGGGGGGGATTATATGGAGATGGGGGGACACAGGGGGTATTATATGGAGATGGGGGATACAGGGGGGGGAATATATGGAGATGGGGGGGACAGGGGGGATTATATGGAGACGGGGGGGGGACGGGGGATTATATGGAGATGGGGGATACAGGGGGGATTATATGGAGATGGGGGACACAGGGGGGGATTATATGGAGATGGGGGACACAGGGGGATTATATGGAGATGGGGGGACACAGGGGGGATTATATGGAGATGGGGGGGACACAGGGGGATTATATGGAGATGGGGGACACGGGGGGAATTATATGGAGATGGGGGACACAGGGGGATTATATGGAGATGGGGGACACAGGGGGGATTATATGGAGATGGGGGGACACAGGGGGGGATTATATGGAGATGGGGGACACGGGGGGATTATATGGAGATGGGGGACACAGGGGGGATTATATGGAGATGGACATAGAGGGGATTATATGGAGATGGGGGGACACAGAGGGGGATTATATGGAGATGGGGGGACACAGGGGGATTATATGGAGATGGGGGGACACGGGGATTATATGGAGATGGGGGGACACAGGGGGGGATTATATGGAGATGGGGGATACAGGGGGGGGGAATATATGGAGATGGGGGGGACAGGGGGGATTATATGGAGACGGGGGGGACGGGGGATTATATGGAGATGGTGGGACACAGGGGGTGATTATATGGAGATGCGGGGACACAGGGGGATTATATGGAGATGGAGGGACACAGGGGATTATATGGGGATGGGGGGACACGGGGGGATTATATGGAGATGGGGGGACACAGGGGGGATTATATGAAGATGGGGGACACAGGGGGGATTATATGAAGATGGGGGGGACAGGGGGGGATTATATGGAGATGGGGGGGACACAGGGGGGTGATTATATGGAGACGGGGGGGACACAGGGGGTGATTATGAGGAGATGGGGGACACAGGGGGGATTATATGGAGATGGGGGGACACAGGGGGGATTATATGAAGATGGGGGGACAGGGGGGATTATATGGAGATGGGGGGACACAGGGGGGTGATTATATGGAGATGGGGGACACAGGGGGGATTATATGGAGACGGGGGGGGACACAGGGGGTGATTATATGGAGATGGGGACACGGGGGGGATTATATGGGGATGGGGGGGACACAGGGGGTATTATATGGAGATGGGGAGACACGTGGTGATTATGACTACATGAGGAGATGGGGCTTATAATAGTGTGGAGATGCAGAAGGGATCTTCTAAATTGTGGAGCCTAAAATGTCTGTCCAATAGATGCTGCGGGGACAAGTCATGGCTAACAGAAGTCTTCATGGAGAAGAAAAGAGAAAGTGAACAACTGTGATGAGAGAAGACGTCACCTGTGAGTCACTGGATGTAACTGCACCCTGATCACTATACTGTCACTGTGTGGGGGTAATGCTGGACTCTATACAGTGTTTTTTCTTCAGTAGCAGTACTGGTGGTATTGATCAGTCATTAAAGGGGTACTCCAGGCAAAATGTGTTTATAAATAAGTTATTACATAAAGAAAGTTATACAAATCCCTAATATACACTAATTATGGGAAATGCACATATTCTGCTATTTCACTCATTTTAGTAGGTCAGGCAGGCTCACTTCCTCCAAAAAAATGTGACGTCACGTCTCAAGTGTATGTAGCAGCAGGGAGCGCATGTAGAAGTATAGAAAGGGAATAGACGTCTATTCTCCCTCCCTCTGTCCCACCCCCCTGCCCGGTCCTATTATACTTGCTGCAGTGGCTCACCCCAACTAGCTGCCCCCTCTGAGCTCATCTCTCCCCTGGACGGTCCCCTGCAGGAGCACTCACCCGCCGCCCCGTTCCGGCGGGGTGAGAGCTCCCGCACCTACCCCCAACTTGCCGTCCCTCATCTGAGCACTGTGCCCGGTCCTTTGCACGAGCGCTCACCCGCCGTTGCTTCACCGTGCACGGATCCAGGCGGCCGGGTGAGCACTGAGATGAAGCAATCTAAGCCAGTCTCAGCGCTCACCCCGCCACCCGGTCCCGTGCATGATGAAGCAAGCTGCTTGGGAGGAGCAGGGCCGTATTTGCCACTAGGCACCCGTGGTCCGGTGCCTAGGGCGGCGCCCTGCGGGGGGCGGCACAGCATGGAACACATTTTTTTAATTTTTTTAATTTATTTTTTTTTTTTTACCCCCTCTGCCGCCCACCGGTACACCGGTACCTAGTCCGCGCCCGGGGGGGGGGGGGGGGTTTGAGGATTGATCGCAGGGGTCGGGTCTGGGGTGCAGCTGTCTCCAGCTCAGACACAGGCCGGAAGCTTACAGCTGCAGCCCCGCGGCTCCGGACTTCTCCCCTGCTCGGCGATGACGTCACATGCGAGCGCCTCCGAGCAGGGAGGAAGTCCGGGACCGCGGGGCTGCAGCTTCCAGCCTGTGTCTGTGCCGGAGACAGCTGCACCCCGGCCCCAAAGCTGCATTGTGGTGTGCCAGCCCAGCCTGCCTCTGCTTCCCCCCTGCCCCCCAGCCTCTCTTCCTGCACCCTTACTGCTCCCCCTGCTTCTCCACTGCCCTTCTACTGCCCCCAGCTACTCCCCTGCCCCAAGCTACTCCCCTGCCCCAAGCTGCTCCCCTGCCCCCCAGCTTCTCCTCTGCTTTCCCAGCGGCTCCCCTTGCCCTCCTGCTGCTCCCCTGCACCCCCCAGCTTCTCCCCTGCCCCCAGCTACTCACCTGCCCCCAGCTACTCACCTGCCCCCAAGCTGCTCCCCCTGCCCCCCATCTTCTCCTGTTCTCCCCCAGCGGCTCCCCTTGCCCTCCTGCTGTTCCCCTGCACCCCCCAGCTTCTCCCCTGCCCCCATACTGCCCCCAGCTTCTCCCCTGCCCCCATACTGCCCCCAGCTACTCACCTGCCCCCAAGCTGCTCCCCTACTGCTCCCCCTGCCCCCCATCTTCTCCTGTTCTCCCCCAGAGGCTCCCCTTGCCCCCCTGCTGCTCCCCTGCACCCCCAGCTTCTTCCCTGCACCGCAGCTTCTCCCCTGCACCCCCAGCCTCTCCCCTGCACCCCCAGCTTCTCCCCCTGCAACCCCAGCTTCTCCCCTGCACCCCCAGCTTCTCCCCTGCACCCCCAGCTTCTCCCTTGCCCCCCAGCTGCTCACCCTGCCCCCAGCTTCTCCCCTGTCACTCTAGCTGCTCCCCCCTGTCACCCCAGCTGCCCCCCATCTTCTCCCCTGCCACCCTAGATGCCCCTCCCTGCTGCTTCCCTCCCCCCATGTGCTCCCCCTGCCCCCCCATCTTCTCCCACTGCCCCTGTCACCCAAGCTGCTCCCTCTGCCCCCCAGCTGCTCCCCAACTTCTCCCCCTGCCCCCAGCTTCTCCCCTAACACCCCCAGCTGCTTCCCCTGCCTCCCCAGATTCTCCCCCTGCCACCCGTAGCTGCTCCCCCTCCCTGTGGGGGCTCAGTGCAGGGAAGTGACCCCAGAACATCACTAATAGGGGATGGAACAAAAACATCTCCCCCTATCCCTATTAGTGATGTTCTGGGGTCACTTCCCTGCACTGAGCCCCCACAGATCTATGTATTCTTATATGTCACAAAGCATCCAGTGTATAATGCACCTAGGACCCAACTACAACAGCTGCAGGCACTACAACTCCCAGCATGTACTGACAGTCTGCAGCCCTCAGCATATGCTGGGAGTTGTAGTACAGTGTAGACAGATGTATTGCTGGACCTTCAGGGCTGTTGGTTGTCACCCACAGATTGCAGCCACCAGGAGACTCTGCACACAGTGATTTATTAAATCCACTCAGAAACTACAACTCCCAGCATACCCTCCATTTATAAATGGAGTGTATTCTGAGAGTTTTAGTTCGACTGAAAATGTTGTTCAGAAGGGATTTGTCACAGATACAGAATAATCCAGAATAGGACGGGTCCAGCATGTCGTGTCTCACTGGTTCTATATTGGTGGGCCCAAAAAAACATTTTCTCTGGTGGCCCCAGGTACCCCAGTCTGACACTGGACAGAAGTGGTCCCTGAACTAAGACGTTCTCAGCCTCCTTCCTTCCTCCATCACGTCTGTTTGATGGGAACAGCAGGCATCAAGCAGAGCGGCACCCAAGTGCTAGGATATATATCATGCATGAAACCTGCCAGTGTCGGGAAGGGAGGGGGGGGGGGGGGCGCCTCAGCATGCAAAGTGCCTAGGGCAGCATGAACTCTAAATACAGGCCTGGGGAGGAGGTGTATGAGCACTCGTGTACGGGACCCGGCGGCGGGCGCTGATGAAGGTGCTGGCAGTGAGGAGTCAGCGACAAAATCTGCTAGAACAACCAGCTGCTGCTGCACAGCCAGAACCCGGCACACCGCGACCATCACCCCCATCATCATCTTTGCGGGCATGGCAGCGGGGCCGGAGGTGAGCAGTGCCCGGGGGCGGAGGGTGCACTGCGTACCGCCGGGGAGAGGGGCATGTCAGAGAGTGCCAGCCACATAGGTCCCGCCGTCTCCCTGCACATTATCAGCTGGCCACACAGGCAGCAGAACGCCCCCGGATGTCACAGCACACTGGCAGCTGGGCATCCGGGGAAGAGCTGCAGCAGCCGGAATGGTTTCCCACATGGAGGCCGGCACTGGGCATTGCCGCAAAGTCCGATTAGAGGGTCAGCCCATTAGGATATATGAGTGTGACTATTATAGAGGGTACCCTGACCGGGCAGCAGGCGCTGATGAAGGGGGGCAGATTGGGAGGAGGTGTATGAGCGCTCACCCCAACGGGACTGGGCGGAGGGTGAGCGCTCCTGTATGGGACCGGGCAGGGGGGAGAGGGGCTCAGAGGGGGCGGCTAGTTGGGGTGAGCGTTAGATAAGGAGCGCTCACCTCGCTGCAGCAAGGGTAATAGGAATGGGCAGGGAGGGAGAATCGTCTATTCTAATTCTATACTTTTACATGCGCCCCCTGCTGGACCCTGCCGGAACACTTAAACACGTGAACACTTGAGACGTGAGGTCACATTTTGAGGAAGTAAGTCTGCCTGATGTACTAAATTGAGGGAAATAGCACTATATGTGCATTTTCTATAATTAGTGCATATTAGGGATTTGTATAACTTTCTTTATGTAATAACATATTTAAAAATACATTTTGCCTGGAGTAACCAGTGCTACCTTTTCAAAGCCTTGCTTTAGTATACCCAGGGGTGGGCATATCACTCCTGGCCATGGTGAGAGGTGCCTGGTAGGTACCACAACAACTAGCTACCCCAGGTTACTGCATACATGAGCTCTCTATAAAGGCACAGACCCATAGCCTGGATGATATCATGTGGACGCCAAAAGCGTATTGGACACGAAAGGTTCCAGGGATTGTCCGTACTGTATTGCTGGTTGCATTGAGGTGCCTGTTATATCAATGGTTGGAGACCCCGAGCGTTCCCATGCTGCTCTCCCAAAGGTGAGGTTTGGTTATGGTGGAGTGTTCGAGGAAAGACGCAAAGATAGAGGTAAAAGGTTCAAAAAGAGTTTGGACAGGTTGGAGATCTTTGATTGTGACACCGAATCTACCGGACCGTTTAGAACCATGGAGAGGTATTATAAGGGAGACTCAGCTGACACCCCAGGTCCCCTCAGATCCCCTACCTATACCTGGATGAGGGGTAGGCACGTGAGCTGGTGACCCATGAGGAATACCCACTCAACGACAATGCTGATCACGGTGATACCTACCTGATCCTAATGGTGGGTGCTAGCGTGATGATCGGGGTGATACCTACCTGATCCTAATGGTGGGTGCTAGCGTGATGATCGGGGTGATACCTACCTGATCCTAATGGTGGGTGCTAGCGTCCTATTAGACTAAGCAATTTTTACCAAGAAACGATAGCAAACGAGATGATTTATGGTTACCCTGAAACCGTTCCCCATATTACTCAGAGCGATAGTGGTTACTATGATCGGCTACTCCATCTGATCCCGGCAAATGACGGAACCATGTGGAATTACACGGAACGACTATGATTTTGGTGTCAGCACCAGATGAAGGATTTCTTGTTGGCCGTTTGATTGTTGCTGCATTTACAAAAAACAATTATCATTTACATCCGAACAATATAACGATAATTCTCACGATAATCGTCTCCTGTACTTGGCCAATTACTGACCATTCCGGCCAATAATCGCTTGGTGTAATAGGACTTGTTGAAAGGTCAATATCAGCTGATTAGGGGTCTGCAGGGCGTCACTCCGTGTAATAGAAGCGGGGGCCGCCGCTCCCTTCTATGGACCCCCGGAGCTTACCGCCCCCTGACAGCACTGACTCCTCTGTCTCTTACATCTTCTCCATCTTTCCTCTATAATAACCAACATTTGTCCTGCTGAGTTTCTCAGCCTTCGGTGTCTGCACCCGGATAAGGTCTGTACTGGGGGCACCTACCTACCTACCTACCTAAGAGGGGCTTTATTACCATGGGTGGGGAAAAGGAGGAGATGATGTTGGAATAAGTGCAGATATTTCTCTGACAGACTCTCTGACGTCCCCTGGATGTAACTGGATGTAATCACATATACACAGCAGAGTCTGTGTATCTACCGCTATATAGTCAGCGTATAGGGGTGATAGTGGTCAGGGTTTTGTTCAGTAACAGTATGCTGGTCTTGTCTTATTCACACAGGGGCCACATCCATCTATACTCACCCCCCATCAGTCGCAGTGCAGTGCCTGATCACGGAGGTGAAGAGTTTGCAAGAGAGTAACTATCCTAGATGTATAGAAGTATATGGGCAGTTGTGGTCTCCTTGGATAAACACTTCACATAGCCCTATGTGATTGATTTACAGCTTCCACATATAGAGTAAGAGTGGTGCAGTCATATAAATCTAACCCTTTGCATTATACATTTCTAGCTTTTTACCTTATCACTACTGTGTAGCTATTAGATCTGCAGTTTGGTGTTATTAGGAGGACATCTAGTGGTGGACAGTGGAACAGCACACAGTCTGTGAACTTTAGAGGGTCTGGTGTGGGATTTATGTTTCTTTAGATGGTCTGTATCTATTCAGGAGAATACTCAGGGGTCTGTTCTTATTTATGGAGTGTGTATTTCAATAGGGGTCTTAGATTGGTCGGGGGGTCCACTTTTTTTTTAGGGGGGTCTGGTTTGGATCTGTAGTTATATAGGGGGTTCTGGTTGGCAGTCTGTATTTTTTAGGTAGTCAAGTCTAGGTTCTTTGTGGGTTCATTTTTATTTAGAGGCTCTTGGGGTCTGCATCTATGTCACGGTTTGCTGTGAGGTATTTATTTTAGTTCTCTATCTATTTAGGATTTGTTTTAGGGTCTATATTTAGGGGTCTGTCATCTGTTTTATATTTAGGTCTGGTCTGGGGTCTGTATTAGTTTAGGGGTCCGGTCTGGGGTCTGTATTAGTTTAGGGGTCTGGTCTGGTGTCTGTATTAGTTTAAAGCTCTGGTCTGGGGGTCGGAATTAGTTTAGGGGTCTGGTCTGGGGGTCTGAATTAGTTTAGGGGTCTGGTTTGGGGTCTGTATTAGTTTAGGGGTCTGGTTTGGGGTCTGTATTAGTTTAAAGGTTTGGTCTGGGGTCTGTATTAGTTTAGGGGTCTGGTCTGGGGTCTGTATTAGTTTAGGGGTCTGGTCTGGGGTATTTATTAGTTTAGGGGTCTGGTCTGGGGTCTGTATTAGTTTAGGGGTCTGGTCTGGGGTATTTATTAGGTTAGGGGTCTGGTCTGGGGTCTGTATTAGTTTAGGTGTCTGGTCTGGGGTCTGTATTAGTTTAGGGGTCTGGTCTGGGTCTGTATTAAATTAGGGGTCTGGTCTGGGGTCTGTATTAGATTAGAGGTCTGGTCTGTGGGGTCTGTATTAGTTTAGGGGTCTGGTCTGGGCTCTGTCTTAAGTTTTAAGGTCTGGTCTGGAGTCTGTATTATTTAGGGGTGTGGTGTGGGGTCTGTATTAGGTTAGGGGTCTGGTCTGGGGTCTGTTTTAGTTTAGGGGTCTGGTCTGGGGTCTGTATTAGTTTAGGGGTATGGTCTGGGGTCTGTTTTAGTTTAGGTGTCTGGTCTGGGGTCTGTATTAGTTTAGGGGTCTGGGGTCTGTATTAGTTTAGAGGTCTGGTCTGGGGACTGTATTAATTTGGGGGTCTTGTCTGGGCTCCGTATTAGTTTAGGGGTCTGGTCTGAGGTCTATATTAGTTTAGAGGTCTGGGGACTGTATTAGTTTAGGGGCCTTGTCTGGGGTCTGTATTAATTTAGGGGTCTGGGGTCTGTATTAGTTTAGGGGTCTGGTCTGGAGTCTGTATTAGTTTATAGGTCTGGGGTCTGTATTAGTTTAGAGGTTTGGTCTGGGGGTCTGTATTAGTTTAGGGGTCTGGTCTGGGGTCTGTATAAGTTTAGGGGTCTAGTCTGGGGCCTGTATTTAGGGGTCTGGTCTGGGGTCTGTAGTAGTTTAGAGGTCTGGTCTGGGGTCTGTATTAGTTTAGGGGTCTGGTCTGGGGTCTGTATTAGTTTAGGGGTCTGGTCTGGGGTCTGTATTAGTTTAGGGGTCTGGTCTGGGGTCTATATTAGTTTAGGGGTCTGGTCTGGAGTCTGTATTAGTTTAGCGGTCTGGCCCCTCTATTAGTTTAGGGGTCTGGTCTGGGGTCTTTATTAGTTTAGGGGTCTGGTCTGGGGACTGTATTCGTTTAAGGGCCTTGTCTGGGGTCTGTATTAGTTTGGGGGTCTTGTCTGGGCTCTGCATTAGTTTAGAGGTCTGGTCTGGGCTCTGTATTAGTTTAGGGGTCTGGTCTGGGGTCTGTATTAGTTTGGGGGTCTTGTCTGGGCTCTGTATTAGTTTAGAGGTCTGGGGGGGCTCTGTATTACTTTAGAGGGTCTGGTCTGGGGTCTGTATTACTTTAGAGGGTCTGGTCTGGGGTCTGTATTAGTTTAGGGGTCTGGTCTGGGGGTCTGTATTAGTTTAGGGGCCATGTCTAGGGTTTGTATTAGTTTAGGGGTCTGGTCTGGGGTCTGTATTAGATTAGGGGGTCTGGTCTGGGGTCTGTATTACTATACAGGTCTGGTCTGGGATCTGTATTAGTTTAGGGGTCTGGTCTGGGGTCTGTATTAGATTAAGGGTTTGTATTAATTTAGGGGTCTGGTCTGGGGTCTGTATTAGTTTAGGGGTCAGGGCTCTGTATTAATTTAGGGATCTGGTCTGGGGTCTGTATTAGATTAGGGGTCTAGTCTGGGGTCTGTATTAGTTTAGGGGTCTGGTGTGGGCTCTGTATTAGTTTATGGGGTCTGATCTGGGGTCTATATTAGTTAAGGGGTCTGGTCTGGGGTCTGTATTAGTTTAGGCGTCAAGTCTGGGGTTTGTATTAGTTTAGGGGTCTAGTCTGGGGTATTTATTAGGTTAGTGGTCTGGTCTGGGGTATTTATTAGGTTAAGGGTTTGGTCTGGGGTCTGTATTAGTTTAGGTGTCTGGTCTGGGGTCTGTATTAGTTTAGGGGTCTGGTCTGGGTCTGTATTAAATTAGGGGTCTGGTCTGGGGTCTGTATTAGATTAGAGGTCTGGTCTGTGGGGTCTGTATTAGTTTAGGGGTCTGGTCTGGGCTCTGTCTTAAGTTTTAAGGTCTGGTCTGGGGTCTGTATTAATTTAGGGGTGTGGTGTGGGGTCTGTATTAGTTTAGGGGTCTGGTCTGGGGTCTGTTTTAGTTTAGGGGTCTGGTCTGGGGTATGTATTACTTTAGGGGTATGGTCTGGGGTCTGCTTTAGTTTAGGTGTCTGGTCTGGGGTCTGTATTAGTTTAGGGGTCTGGGGTCTGTATTAGTTTAGGGGTCTGGTCTGGGGACTGTATTAGTTTGGGGGTCTTGTCTGGGCTCCGTATTAGTTTAGGGGTCTGGTCTGGGGTCTATATTAGTTTAGAGGTCTGCTCTGGGGACTGTATTAGTTTAGTGGCCTTGTCTGGGGTCTGTATTAATTTAGGGGTCTGGGTCTGTATTAGTTTAGGGGTCTGGTCTGGAGTCTGTATTAGTTTATAGGTCTGGTCTGGGGTCTGTATTAGTTTAGAGGTTTGGTCTGGGGGTCTGTATTAGTTTAGGGGTCTGGTCTGGGGGTCTGTATTAGTTTAGGGGTCTGGTCTGGGCTCTGTATTAGTTTAGGGGTCTGGTCTGGGCTCTGTATTAGTTTAGAGGTCTGGTCTGGGGACTGTATTAGTTTAGGGGTCTGGTCTGGGGTCTGTATTAGTTTAGGGGTCTTGTCTGGGGTCTGTATTAGTTTAGGGGTCTGGGGTCTGTATTAGTTTAGAGGTCTGGTCTGGGGACTGTATTAGTTTAGGGGTCTTGTCTGGGCTCCGTATTAGTTTAGGGGTCTGGTCTGAGGTCTATATTAGTTTAGAGGTCTGGGGACTGTATTAGTTTAGGGGCCTTGTCTGGGGTCTGTATTAATTTAGGGGTCTGGGGTCTGTATTAGTTTAGGGGTCTGGTTTGGAGTCTGTATTAGTTTATAGGTCTGGTCTGGGGTCTGTATTAGTTTAGGGGTCTGGTCTGGGGTCTGTATTAGTTTAGGGGTCTGGTCTGGGCTCTGTATTAGTTTAGGGGTCTGGTCTGGGGCCTGTATTAGTTTAGGGGTCTAGTCTGGGGCCTGTATTAGTTTAGGGGTCTGGGGTCTGTATTAGTTTAGGGGTCTGGGGTCTGTATTAGTTTAGGGGTCTGGGGTCTGTATTAGTTTAGGGGTCTGGTCTGGGGTCTGTATTAGTTTAGGGGTCTTGTCTGGGGTCTGTATTAGTTTAGGGGTCTAGTCTGGAGCCTGTATTTAGGGGTCTGGTCTGGGGTCTGTAGTAGTTTAGGGGTCTGGTCTGGGGTCTGTATTAGTTTAGGGGTCTGGTCTGGGGTCTGTATTAGTTTAGGGGTCTGGTCTGGGGTCTGTATTAGTTTAGGGGTCTGGTCTGGGGTCTGTAGTAGTTTAGGGGTCTGGTCTGGGGTCTGTATTAGTTTAGGGGTCTGGTCTGGGGTCTGTATTAGTTTAGGGGTCTGGTATGGGGTCTGTATTAGTTTAGGGGTCTGGTCTGGGGTCTGTATTAGTTTAGGGGTCTGGTCTGGAGTCTGTATTAGTTTAGCGGTCTGGTCCCTCTATTAGTTTAGGGGTCGGGTCTGGGGTCTGTATTAGTTTAGAAGTCTGGGTCTTTATTAGTTTAGGGGTCTGGTCTGGGGTCTGTATTAGTTTAGAGGTCTGGTCTGGGGACTGTATTCGTTTAAGGGCCTTGTCTGGGGTCTGTATTAGTTTGGGGGTCTTGTCTGGGCTCTGCATTAGTTTAGAGGTCTGGTCTGGGCTCTGTATTAGTTTAGAGGTCTGGTCTGGGGTCTGTATTAGTTTGGGGGTCTTGTCTGGGCTCTGTATTAGTTTAGAGGTCTGGGGGGGGGCTCTGTATTACTTTAGAGGGTCTGGTCTGGGGTCTGTATTAGTTTAGGGGTCTGGTCTGGGGGTCTGTATTAGTTTAGGGGTCATGTCTAGGGTTTGTATTAGTTTAGGGGTCTGGTCTGGGGTCTGTATTAGATTAGGGGGTCTGGTCTGGGGTCTGTATTAGATTAAGGGTTTGTATTAATTTAGGGGTCTGGTCTGGGGTCTGTATTAGTTTAGGGGTCAGGGCTCTGTATTAATTTAGGGATCTGGTCTGGGGTCTGTATTAGATTAGGGGTCTAGTCTGGGGTCTGTATTAGTTTAGGGGTCTGGTGTTGGCTCTGTATTAGTTTATGGGGTCTGGTCTGGGGTCTATATGAGTTAAGGGGTCTGGTATGGGGTCTGTATTAGTTTAGGGGTCTGGTCGGGGGTATTTATTAGTTTAGAGGTCTGGTCTGGGGTCTGTATTAGTTTAGGGGTCTGGTCTGGGGTATTTATTAGTTTAGTGGTCTGGTCTGGGGTATTTATTAGGTTAAGGGTTTGGTCTGGGGTCTGTATTAATTTAGGGATCTGGTCTGGGGTCTGTATTAGATTAGGGGTCTAGTCTGGGGTCTGTATTAGTTTAGGGGTCTGGTGTGGGCTCTGTATTAGTTTATGGGGTCTGGTCTGGGGTCTATATTAGTTAAGGGGTCTGGTCTGGGGTCTGTATTAGTTTAGGGGTCTGGTCTGGGGTATTTATTAGTTTAGAGGTCTGGTCTGGGGTCTGTATTAGTTTAGGGGTCTGGTCTGGGGTATTTATTAGGTTAAGGGTTTGGTCTGGGGTCTGTATTAGTTTAGGGGTCTGGTCTGGGGTCTGTATTAGATTAAGGGTTTGTATTAATTTAGGGGTCTGGTCTGGGGTCTGTATTAGTTTAGGGGTCAGGGCTCTGTATTAATTTAGGGATCTGGTCTGGGGTCTGTATTAGATTAGGGGTCTAGTCTGGGGTCTGTATTAGTTTAGGGGTCTGGTGTTGGCTCTGTATTAGTTTATGGGGTCTGGTCTGGGGTCTATATGAGTTAAGGGGTCTGGTATGGGGTCTGTATTAGTTTAGGGGTCTGGTCGGGGGTGTTTATTAGTTTAGAGGTCTGGTCTGGGGTCTGTATTAGTTTAGGGGTCTGGTCTGGGGTATTTATTAGTTTAGTGGTCTGGTCTGGGGTATTTATTAGGTTAAGGGTTTGGTCTGGGGTCTGTATTAGTTTAGGGGTCTGGTCTGGGTCTGTATTAAATTAGGGGTCTGGTCTGGGGTCTGTATTAGATTAGAGGTCTGGTCTGTGGGGTCTGTATTAGTTTAGGGGTCTTGTCTGGGCTCTGTCTTAAGTTTTAAGGTCTGGTCTGGGGTCTGTATTAATTTAGGGGTGTGGTGTGGGGCCTGTATTAATTTAGGGGTCTGGTCTGGGGTCTGTTTTAGTTTAGGGGTCTGGTCTGGGGTCTGTATTAGTTTAGGGGTCTGGGGTCTGTATTAGTTTAGGGGTCTGGTCTGGGGACTGTATTAGTTTGGGGGTCTTGTCTGGGCTCCGTATTAGTTTAGGGGTCTGGTCTGGGGTCTATATTAGTTTAGAGGTCTGGTCTGGGGTCTGTATTAGTTTAGGGGTCTGGTCTGGGGTATTTATTAGTTTAGTGGTCTGGTCTGGGGTATTTATTAGGTTAAGGGTTTGGTCTGGGGTCTGTATTAGTTTAGGGGTCTGGTCTGGGTCTGTATTAAATTAGGGGTCTGGTCTGGGGTCTGTATTAGATTAGAGGTCTGGTCTGTGGGGTCTGTATTAGTTTAGGGGTCTGGTCTGGGCTCTGTCTTAAGTTTTAAGGTCTGGTCTGGGGTCTGTATTAATTTAGGGGTGTGGTGTGGGGCCTGTATTAATTTAGGGGTCTGGTCTGGGGTCTGTTTTAGTTTAGGGGTCTGGTCTGGGGTCTGTATTAGTTTAGGGGTATGGTCTGGGGTCTGTTTTAGTTTAGGTGTCTGGTCTGGGGTCTGTATTAGTTTAGGGGTCTGGGGTCTGTATTAGTTTAGGGGTCTGGTCTGGGGACTGTATTAGTTTGGGGGTCTTGTCTGGGCTCCGTATTAGTTTAGGGGTCTGGTCTGGGGTCTATATTAGTTTAGAGGTCTGGTCTGGGGTCTGTATTAGTTTAGGGGTCTGGTCTGGGGACTGTATTATTTTAGGGGCCTTGTCTGGGGTCTGTATTAATTTAGGGGTCTGGAGTCTGTATTAGTTTATAGGTCTGGTCTGGGGTCTGTATTAGTTTAGAGGTTTGGTCTGGGGGTCTGTATTAGTTTAGGGGTCTGGTCTGGGGGTCTGTATTAGTTTAGGGGTCTGGTCTGGGCTCTGTATTAGTTTAGGGGTCTGGTCTGGGGTCTGTATTAGTTTAGAGGTCTGGTCTGGGGACTGTATTAGTTTAGGGGTCTGGTCTGGGCTCTGTATTAGTTTAGGGGTCATGTCTGGGGTTTGTATTAGTTTAGGGGTCTGGTCTGGGGTCTGTATTAGTTTAGGGGTCTGGTCTGGGGTCTGTATTAGTTTAGGGGTCTTGTCTGGGGTCTGTATTAGTTTAGGGGTCTAGTCTGGGGCCTGTATTTAGGGGTCTGGTCTGGGGTCTGTAGTAGTTTAGGGGTCTGGTCTGGGGTCTGTATTAGTTTAGGGGTCTGGTCTGGGGTCTGTAGTAGTTTAGGGGTCTGGTCTGGGGTCTGTATTAGTTTAGGGGTCTGGTCTGGGGTCTATATTAGTTTAGGGGTCTGGTCTGGGGTCTGTATTAGTTTAGGGGTCTTGTCTGGGGTCTGTATTAGTTTAGGGGTCTAGTCTGGGGCCTGTATTTAGGGGTCTGGTCTGGGGTCTGTATTAGTTTAGGGGTCTGGTCTGGAGTCTGTATTAGTTTAGCGGTCTGGTCCCTCTATTAGTTTAGGGGTTGGGTCTGGGGTCTGTATTAGTTTAGAAGTCTGGGTCTTTATTAGTTTAGGGGTCTGGTCTGGGGTCTGTATTAGTTTAGAGGTCTGGTCTGGGTACTGTATTCGTTTAAGGGCCTTGTCTGGGGTCTGTATTAGTTTTGGGGCCTTGTCTGGGCTCTGCATTAGTTTAGGGTCTGGGCTCTGTATTAGTTTAGGGGTCTGGTCTGGGGTCTGTATTAGTTTGGGGGTCTTGTCTGGGCTCTGTATTAGTTTAGGGGTCTGGTCTGGGCTCTGTATTACTTTAGAGGGTCTGGTCTGGGGTCTGTATTAGTTTAGGGGTCTGGTCTGGGCTCTGTATTAGATTAGGGGGTCTGGTCTGGGGTCTGTATTACTATGCAGGTCTGGTCTGGGGTCTGTATTAGTTTAGGGGTCTGGTCTGGGGTCTGTATTAGATTAAGGGTTTGTATTAATTTAGGGGTCTGGTCTGGGCTCTGTATTAGATTAGGGGGTCTGGTCTGGGGTCTGTATTAAAGTTTAGGGGTCAGGGCTCTGTATTAATTTAGGGATCTGGTCTGGGGTCTGTATTAGATTAGGGGTCTAGTCTGGGGTCTGTATTAGTTTAGGGGTCTGGTGTGGACTCTATTAGTTTATGGGGTCTGGTCTGGGGTCTATATTAGTTAAGGGGTCTGGTCTGGGGTCTGTATTAGTTTAGGCGTCAAGTCTGGGGTTTGTATTAGTTTAGAGGTCTGGTCTGGGGACTGTATTACTTTAGAGGTCCGGTCTGGGCTCTGTATTACTTTAGAGGGTCTGGTCTGGGGTCTGTATTAGTTTAGGGGTCATGTCTGGGGTTTGTATTAGTTTAGGGGTCTGGTCTGGTGTCTGTATTAGATTAGGGGGTCTGGTCTGGGCTCTGTATTAGTTTAGGGGTCTGGTCTGGGCTCTGTATTAGTTTAGGGGTCTGGTCTGGGGTCTGTATTAGTTTAGGGGTCTGGTCTGGGGTCTGTATTAGTTTAGGGGTCTGGTGTGGGCTCTGTATTAGTTTTTGGGGTCTGGTCTGGGGTCTGTATTAGTTTAGGAGCCTGGTGTCTGTATTAGTTTAGGGGTCTGGTCTGGGATCTTTATTAGTTGAGGGGTCTGGTCTGAGGTCTGTATTAGTTTAGGGGTCTGGTCTGGGGTCTGTATTAGTTTAGGGGTCTGGTCTGTGGTCTGTATTAGTTTAGGGGTCTGGTCTGGGGACTGTATTAGTTTAGGGGTCTGGTCTGTGGTCTGTATTAGATTAGGGGTCTGGTCTGGGGTCTGTATTAGTTTAGGGGTCTGGTCTGTGGTCTGTATTAGATTAGGGGTCTGGTCTGGGGTCTGTATTAGTTTAGGGGTCTGGTCTGGGGTCTGTATTAGTTTAGGGGTCTGGTCTGGGATCTGTATTAGTTTAGGGGTCTGGGGTCTGTATTAGATTAGGGGTCTAGTCTGGGGTCTGTATTTAGGGGTCTGGTCTGGGGTCTGTATTAGTTTAGGGGTCTGGTGTGGGCTCTGTATTAGTTTATGGGGTCTGGTCTGAGGTCTGTATTAGATTAGGGGTCTGGTCTGGGGTCTGTATTAGTTTAGGGGTCTGGTTTGGGGTGTGTATTAGGTTAGGGGTCTGGGCTCTGTATTAGGTTAGGGGTCTGGTCTGGGGTCTGTATTAGTTTAGGGGTCTGGTCTGTGGTCTGTATTAGTTTAGGGGGCTGATCTGGAGTGTGTATTAGGTTAGGGGTCTGGGCTCTGTATTAGTTTAGGGGTCTGGTCTGGTGTCTGTATTAGTTTAGGGGTCTGGTCTGGTGTCTGTATTAGTTTAGGGGTCTGGTCTGGGCCCTGTATTAGTTTAGGGGGCTGATCTGGGGTGTGTATTAGGTTAGGGGTCTGGTCTGGGGTCTGTATTAGTTTAGGGGTCTGGTCTGTGGTCTGTATTAGTTTAGGGGGCTGATCTGGGGTGTGTATTAGGTTAGGGGTCTGGTCTGGGGTCTGTATTATTTTAGGGGTCTGGTCTGGGGTCTGTATTAGTTTAGGGGTCTGGTCTGAGGTGTTTATTAGTTGAGGGGTCTGGTATTTATATGTGGTATCTGGTCAGGGTCAGAACTGTTCTCCTGAATCACAAACCAGAGGTAACACTGTATGAGGTATAGAGGGAGCAGATTAGACCTGAGGACCCATAATCCCTCTCTCCTTGATAATAAGACCCCTGTATTATAGGAGGCACATGGTAGATGGGGGGACGTTGCAGGTATTGCTCTGGGGCCGGTAAGCTCGGTTAGGCCTCTGTCCTGAGCCGTCATGGTGTTGGGCAGTCAGGAGTCAGTGTGACACCTCGGGATTTCTTTCCATTGACAGGAGATCCGGTGAGAGTGTGAATAAGCTGATAATTCCTCCCTGAGCTGTAACGTAATAGTGGCGGATGGGGCCGGTGTCCTGCCGTAGCCGCCCTCTTATCAGGAGGTACAGGCTGTACAACAAATAGCCGAGTGTCATGTAACCAGCTAGAAAGACAATCCGCATCCATTGTTTCCTCCCTGATACATGAGGAGGCTATATCCTCCATATCACACTACACGTCCAGGAGACGACCCATGGCATCCACTGTATACAGACTGTATATAGAGCGTGTATGTGTAGTACAGAGTATAACTACACAATATAGATAGTATATGTGTATAGTATAGATTATATCTGTATCATATAGATAGTATATGTGTATAGTATAGATTATATCTGTATAATATAGATAGTATATGTGTATAGTATAGATTATATCTGTATCATATAGATAGTATATGTGTATAGTATAGATTATATCTGTATAATATAGATAGTAATAGTATATGTGTATACAGGGGCGGTCTTGGCATTTCTGGGGCCCCAAGCGAGGTTATGTCTGGGGCCCCCCCTCGACACGCACTCCACAACATTAGACTGCTGTGTGCTGCCCTGAGTAGTATATACCCCTTGTGTGCTTCACCTCAGTAGTATATACCCCTTGTGTGCTTCCCCCAGTAGTGTACAAACGCCTGTGTGTTCCCCTAGTTATATAAAGCCCCCCTGTGTGCTCCCCGATAAAGTATATAGACCCCCTGTGTGCTGTCCCAGTTGTATATAAACCCCATGTGCTGCCCCCAGTTACATATACCCCCTGTGTGCTCCCCCACTAGTATATAGACCCCCTGTGTGCTCCCCCGTTTGTATATAGCTCCCCTGTGTGCTCCCCCAGTTGTATATAGACCCCATTCTGCTGCCCCAAGTAGTATATAGACCCCCTGTGTGCTGACCCAAGTATATAGACCCCTCTGTGAAGCCCCAGTAGTCTATAGCCCCCCTGTGTGCTCCCCCAGTTATATATAGACCCCCCTGTGTCTTCCCCATTATATAGCCCCTCTGTGTGCTCCCCCTATTTATATAGACCCCCGCTGTGCGCTCCCCCAGTTACACAGGCCCCTGTGTGCTCCCCCTCCCATATAGTATATAACACAATAAAACAAACACTTTTACTCACCTGGGTCCGGGCGTCTCCTCTTCTCTTCACTCTTGTGGCCGCAAGGGTTTTCCCTGCGGTCACAAGAGGCCGCGATCCCGCCCTGTCAGTGCTGCTGCTGCATGTAACTGTGAGCGCTCATTACGAGTGCTCATAGTTACAGTTCAGATCACAGCAGCGAGTGGGGCAGCGGCCCTGTCTAGCGGTCTTGAGCACAAGAGAAGAGCGGGGCGTGGGGGCCCCCCTGGATATTGGGGGCCCCAAGCGATTGCTTGGGGTGCTTGGTGCCAAAGACCGCTACTGTGTGTATAGTATAGATTATATCTGTATAATGTAGATAGTATATGTGTATAGTATAGATTATATATGTATCATATAGATAGTATAGATTGAGGCTAGGTTCACACTCTGTATCTATGCGGCTGTATTGCGGGCGGTAAATCATCGGCCGGATTTTTCCGGTTCATGCGTACGCTGGAAAGTATAGGATATACGGCTGCACAGTGCACACTATGTATGAATCTACGGCCCTATCGTAAACGGACCCGTAAAAAATGAACAAGACCATTGTTTGCGGCTGGAAATGCGGCCGTGGATTGACAGGCGGTCCGTACGGAGTACTTCAAAAATAGCCGGCAATGATGCCTAATGCCGATGCCTCTAATAGTTAATATATTAAATTAATAAAACACATTTTCGTTGTAATAAAGTCCCTTTCGTTGTTCAATAATTTAATTCTAACGAATCCATCATTGTGCAATTAAATATACTGTTAAAATAAATATATATATAAATAAATGTATATTTATATATATATTTATTTTTTGACAGTATATTTAATTGCACAATAATGGATTCGTTTAAATTAAATTATTGAACAACGAAACTGATTTTATTTCAACGAAATTGTGTTTTATTAATTAAATATTAATTAGTACAGGAAGCTCCAGTAAGCCGTTAATTCATATTGCCGGCAATAGAGCTTTCTGTACTAATCATCACTTTACTTTAATGAAAACATCAAATGTTTCTTCTAATTATGTTATGACAATAGCATTATTAGAAGAAACATTTAGAATTATATGTGTGCTCAGCTGATTGGCTGATCGGCTCAGCGCACATATAATTAGCGGGTCCGCAGCACAGTGACTTCATTGTGCTGCGGACCAGCGAAGAGGACACATCGGGGTGAGTATAGAGCTCTCCCCACCCCCTCCCCAGCACTGCACCCCTCCCAGCAAGGAAGGGGGGGTCAGTTAACCCCTTCCTTGCTGGGATGGGTGCAGTCTGACATCAGTCTGGCCCCCAAGGGGTTAAGGGGGATGCAATACATCCTCCCTTAACCCTTCGGGGGCCAGACTGTAAGCAGCGATCTGTAAAGATGCTGCATACTGTAAGGAGCACAACACCGCTCACAATGATGGGTGTTGTGCTCCTGTTTGTGTGTTTTTTGTGTGCTTCTCCCTTTTTGTTTTTCAGATATCGGTATCCTGGGGATTACGTCGGATTCCGTGGACTACGTCGATGACCAGCGTTTTTTTAATGTTTTTTTTTTATAAAATGGTCAATGAGGGGTGTGGGGGTGTTTTTATTTGAATTAAAAAAAATTTTTACTTGTGTCTTGTCTTTATTTCTTTACTTTATAGACTTAGTAGTGGAAGCCGTCTAATAGACAGAATCCATTACTAAGTTGGGGCCTAGTGTTAGCCGGTATAAAATGGCTAACACTAACCCCCTATTATTACCCCAGTACCCAATGCCACCAGGGGTACTGGGAAGAGCCGGGTGCCAGTGGTCCTGGAGCGTCAAAATTGGCGCTCCTGGACCAGGCGGCAGCAGGCTGGTAAGATTTAGGCTGGGGAGAGCCTAAACCAATGGCTCTTCCCACCCTGGTGTTACCAGGCTGCTGTCGTTTGGTTTTTAACCCGGCTGGTTATAAAAATAGGGGGGACCCTATGCGGTTTTTTTATTATTTATTTATTTTAAAAAAAAAATCTGCATAGGGTCCCCCCTATTTTCATAACCAGCCGGGATAAAAACCAAACAACAGCATCCTGGTAACACCAGGGTGGGAAGAGCCATTGGTTTAGGCCCTCCCCAGCCTAAATCTTACCAGCCTGCTGCCGCCTGGTCCAGGAGCGCCAATTTTGACGCTCCAGGACCACTGGCACCCGGCTCTTCCCAGTACCCCTGGTGGCATTGGGTACTGGGGTAATAATAGGGGGTTAGTGTTAGCCATTTTATACCGGCTAACACTAGGCCCCGACTTAGTAATGGATTCCGTCTATTAGACGGCTTCCACTACTAAGTCTATAAAGTAAAGAAATAAAGACAAGACACAAGTTAAAAAAATTTTTTATTCAAATAAAAACACCCCCACACCCCTCATTGACCATTTTATTAAAAAAAAACAACAAACAACCGCTGGTCATCGACGTAGTCCACGGAATGCGACGTAATCCCCAGGATACCGATATCTGAAAAACAAAAAGGGAGAAACACACAAAAAACACACAAACAGGAGCACAACACCCATCATTGTGAGCGGTGTTGTGCACCTTACAGTATGCAGCATCTTTACAGATCGCTGCTTACAGTCTGGCCTCCAAGGGGTTAAGGGAGGATGCATTGCATCCCCCTTAACCCCTTGGGGGCCAGACTGATGTCAGACTGCACCCATCCCAGCAAGGAAGGGGTTAACTGACCCCCCCTTCCTTGCTGGGAGGGGTGCAGTGCTGGGGAGGGGGTGGGGAGAGCTCTATACTCACCCCGATGTGTCCTCTTCGCTGGTCCGCAGCACAATGAAGTCACTGTACTGCGGACCGGCTCATTATATGTGCGCTGAGCCGATCAGCCAATCAGCTGAGCGCACATATAATTCTAAATGTTTCTTCTAATAATGCTATTGTGATAACATAATTAGAAGAAACATTTGATGTTTTCATTAAAGTAAAGTGATGATTAGTACAGAAAGCTCTATTGCCAGCAATATGAATTAACGGCTTATAGAGCTTCCTGTACTAATTAATATTTAATTAATAAAACACATTTTCGTTGTAATAAAGTCCCTTTCGTTGTTCAATAATTAAATTTAAACTAATCCATCATTGTGCAATTAAATATACTGTCAAAAAAATAAATATATATATAAATATACATTTATTTATATATATATTTATTTTAACAGTATATTTAATTGCAAAATGATGGATTAGTTTAAATTTAATTATTGAACAACGAAAGGGACTTTATTACAACGAAAATGTGTTTTATTATTTTAATAGATTAACCATGAGAGACATCGGCATTACTGCAGAGGATCGCAAACCCCGGTAATAGCGATTCCTGTAAACTGTTTCCCTTCTTTCCCAGATGCATCCAGAGGTGTTTCCATCACTTTCTTAAGATTTTATTTGTTATTTTTAGTTGAACCAGATTTAGTTGTTATTTTTAGTTATTTTCAAGTAAATGACCGTATGTTTTCAGCCGCATGTCTATTTTTTCCCACGGCCGGAGTTTCAGCCGCACATTTCCAGCCGCATAAAAAATACAGCTGCACACATACATAGTGTGAACATAGCCTATATCTGTATAATATAGATAGTATATGTATGTAGTATAGATTTTATATGTATAATATAGATAGTATAGATTATATCTGTATAATAAAGATAGTATATGTGTATAGTTTATATTATATTTGTATAATATAGATAGTATATTTATGTAGTATATTTTATATCAGTATATATCAGTATAATATAGATAGTATATGTATGTAGTATAGATTATATATGCATAATATAGATAGTATCAGTGTTGGACTGGGCCACCGGGGAACCGGGGATTTGCCTGGTGGGCCCAAGAATGATTTCCCTGGTGGGCCCAAGAATGATTTCCCTGGTGGGCCCAAGAATGATTTCCCCTGGTGGGCCCAAGGACTCCAGTCCGACACTGGATAGTATATATATATTTTAAATATGTAGTATAGATTATATCTGTATCATATAGATAGTATATAGTATAGATAGTATATGTGTATAGTATAGATTAAATATGTATAATGTAGATAGTATATGTATGTAGTATAGATTATATATGTATAATATAGATAGTATATGTGTATAGTATAGATTATATCTGTATAATATAGATAGTATATGTGTATAGTATAGATTATATATGTATAATGTAGATAGTATATGTATGTAGTATAGATTATATATGTATAATGTAGATAGTATATGTGTATAGTATAGATTATATATGTATAATGTAGATAGTATACAGTATGTGTAAAGTATAGATTATATATGTATAATATAGATAGTATATGTGTATAGTATAGATTATATCTGTATAATATAGATAGTATATGTGTATAGTATAGATTATATATGTATAATGTAGATAGTATATGTGTATAGTATAGATTATATCTGTATAATATAGATAGTATATGTGTATAGTATAGATTATATATGTATAATATAGATAGTATACATAAGTACACAACCTACAAAAATATATAGCTGATAACCCAAATGGTATTGATAAAAATACTTTTTATTGGTACTTGATTAAAAATACATATCAACTAACAAATAGAGGAAACAGAACTGAATTGGCAAGACACATGGGCTACATACATTAATGGTGAACAAACATCTATTGGAAATAACACAAAGGTAAAGACGCTGGGAGCATCATAATGCAGCTTCCCCTTAGTCTGGTCCAACAGACGTGACTAATAACATCA